>NC_057806.1:606977307-607198924 GCF_018294505.1 Triticum aestivum
GCCCCCCTAGGGCCGGCCACCTCCTCCCTCCCTCCTTTATATACGGGGGTAGGGGGGCACCCTAGAACACACAAGTTGATCATTGGTCATTCCTTAGCCGTGTGCGGTGCCCCCCTCCACGATATTACACCTCGGTCATATTGTAGCGGTGCTTAGGCGAAGCCCCGCAACAGGAGAACATCAAGATCGTCACCACGCTGTCGTGCTGACGGAACTCCCCCTCGGCGCCTCTGCTGGATCGGAGATCGAGGGTGCGTCATCGAGCTGTACGCGTGTCAAGAACTCGGAGGTGCCGGAGTAACGGTACTTGGATCGGTTGAACCGGAGGACGTACGACTACTTCCTCTACGTTGCGTCAACGCTTCCGCTTCGGTCTACGAGGGTACGTAGACAACACTCTCCCCTCGTTGCTATATCATCACCATGATCTTGCGTGTGCGTAGGAAATTTTTTGAAATTACTACGTTCCCCAACAGTGGCATCCGAGCCTAGGTTTTATGTGTTGATGTTATATGCACGAGTAGAACACAAGTAAGTTGTGGACGATATAAGTCATACTGCCTACCAGCATGTCATACTTTGGTTCAGCGGTATTGTGAGATGAAGCGGCCCGGACCGACATTACGCGTACGCTTACGCGAGACTGGTTTCACCGTTACGAGCACTCGTGCTTAAAGGTGGCTGGCGGGTGTCTGTCTCTCTCACGTTAGTTGAACCGAGTGTGGCTACGCCCGGTCCTTGTGAAGGTTAAAACGGAGTCTATTTGACAAACTATCGTTGTGTTTTTGATGCGTAGGTGAGATTGGTTCTTGCTTAAGCCCGTAGCAGCCACGTAAAATTTGCAACAACAAAGTAGAGGACGTCTAACTTGTTTTTGCAGGGCACGTTGTGATGTGATATGGCCAAGACATGATGCTATATTTTATTGTATGAGATGATCATGTTTTGTAACCGAAGTTATCGGCAACTGGCAGGAGCCATATGGTTGTTGCTTTATTGTATGAAATGCAAACGCCCTGTAATTGCTTTACTTTATCACTAAGCGGTAGCGATAGTCGTAGAAGCAATAGATGGCGTAACGACAACGATGCTACGATGGAGATCAAGGTGTCACGCCGGTGACGATGGTGATCACGACGGTGCTTCGAAGATGGAGATCACAAGCACAAGATGATGATGGCCATATCATATCACTTATATTGATTGCATGTGATGTTTATCCTTTATGCATCTTATCTTGCTTTGATTGACGGTAGCATTTTAAGATGATCTCTCACTAATTATCAAGAAGTGTTCTCCCTGAGTATGCACCGTTGCGAAAGTTCTTCGTGCTGAGACACCACGTGATGATCGGGTGTGATAGGCTCTACGTTCAAATACAACGGGTGCAAAACAGTTGCACACGCGGAATACTCAGGTTATACTTGACGAGCCTAGCATATACAGATATGGCCTCGGCAACACGGGGACCGAAAGGTCGAGCGTGAATCATATAGTAGATATGATCAACATAGAGATGTTCACCATTGAAACTACTCCATCTCACGTGATGATCGGACATGGTTTAGTTGATTTGGATCACGTAATCACTTAGATGACTAGAGAGATGTCTGTCTAAGTGGGAGTTCTTTAGTAATATGATTAATTGAACTTAAATTTATCATGAACTTAGTACCTGATAGTATTTTGCTTGTCTATGTTTGTTTGTAGATAGATGGCTCGTGCTATTGTTCCGTTGAATTTTAATGCGTTCCTTGAGAAAGCAAAGTTGAAAGATGATGGTAGCAATTACACGGACTGGGTCCGTAACCTGAGGATTATCCTCATTGCTGCACAGAAGAGTTACGTCCTGGAAGCACCGCTGGGTGCCAGGCCTGCTGCTGATGCAACTGACGACGTTAAGAACGTCTGGCAGAGCAAAGCTGATGACTACTCTATAGTTCAGTGTGCCATGCTTTACGGCTTAGAACCGGGTCTTCAACGACGTTTTGAACGTCATGGGGCATATGAGATGTTCCAGGAGTTGAAGTTAATATTTCAAGCAAATGCCCGGATTGAGAGATATGAAGTCTCCAATAAGTTCTACAGCTGCAAGATGGAGGAGAACAGTTCTGTCAGTGAACATATACTCAAAATGTCTGGGTATAATAATCACTTGATTCAACTGGGAGTTAATCTTCCGGATGATAGCGTCATTGACAGAATTCTCCAATCACTGCCACCAAGCTGCAAGAGCTTTGTGATGAACTATAATATGCAAGGGATGAACAAGACTATTCCCGAGCTCTTCGCGATGCTGAAAGCCGCGGAGGTAGAAATCAAAAAGGAGCATCAAGTGTTGATGGTCAACAAGACCACTGGTTTCAAGAAAAGGGGCAAAGGGAAGAAGAAGGGGAACTTCAAAAAGAACGGCAAACAAGTTGCTGCTCAAGTGAAGAAACTCAAGTCTGGACCTAAGCCTGAAACTGAGTGCTTCTACTGCAAGCAGACTGGACACTGGAAGCGGAACTGCCCCAAGTATTTGGCGGATAAGAAGGATGGCAAAGTGAACAAAGGTATATGTGATATACATGTTATTGATGTGTACCTTACTAATGCTCGCAGTAGCACCTGGGTATTTGATACTGGTTCTGTTGCTAACATTTGCAACTCGAAACAGGGACTACGGATTAAGCGAAGATTAGCTAAGGACGAGGTGACGATGCGCGTGGGAAATGGTTCCAAAGTCGATGTGATCGCGGTCGGCACGCTGCCTCTACATCTACCATCGGGATTAGTTTTAGACCTGAATAATTGTTATTTGGTGCCTGCGTTGAGCATGAACATTATATCTGGATCTTGTTTGATGCGAGACGGTTATTCATTTAAATCAGAGAATAATGGTTGTTCTATTTATATGAGTAATATCTTTTATGGTCATGCACCCTTGAAGAGTGGTCTATTTTTATTAAATCTCGATAGTAGTGATACACATATTCATAATGTTGAAGCCAAAAGATGCAGAGTTGATAATGATAGTGCAACATATTTGTGGCACTGCCGTTTAGGTCATATCGGTGTAAAACGCATGAAGAAACTCCATACTGATGGACTTCTGGAATCACTTGATTATGAATCACTTGGTACTTGCGAACCGTGCCTCATGGGCAAGATGACCAAAACACCGTTCTCCGGATCTATGGAGAGAGCAACAGATTTGTTGGAAATCATACATACAGATGTATGTGGTCCGATGAATGTTGAGGCTCGTGGCGGATATCGTTATTTCCTCACCTTCACAGATGATTTGAGAACGGTGACTTGATCTGAAGTAGTACATGAAGTTTGGTAGTAGATGAACATGACTTCCAAGACAGGATTACATACCACTCTGAAGTAGTACGCATCCTTGTCATCCTACGAGGTTTGGTAGTGACTTGATCTGAAGTTTCATGATCACTATCATAAGCTTCCACTTCAATTGGTGTAGGTGCCACAGGAACAACTTCCTGTGCCCTGCCACACACTAGTTGAAGAGACGGTTCAATAACCTCATCAAGTCTCCACCATCCTCCCACTCAATTCTTTCGAGAGAAACTTTTCCTCGAGAAAGGACCCGATTCTAGAAACAATCCCTTATTGCTTTCGGATCTGAGACAGGAGGTATACCCAACTGTTTTGGGTGTCCTATGAAGATGCATTTATCCGCTTTGGGTTCGAGCTTATCAGCCTGGAACTTTTTCACATAAGCGTCGCAGCCCCAAACTTATAAGAAATGACAGCTTAGGTTTCTCTAAACCATAGTTCATATGGTGTCATCTCATCGGAATTACATGGTGCCCTATTTAAAGTGAATGTGGTTGTCTCTAATGCCCAACCCATAAACTATCGTGGTAATTCGATAAGAGACATCATGGTATGCATCATATCCAATAGGGTGCAGTTATGATGTTCGGACACACAATCACACTACGGTGTTCTAGGCTGTATTAGTTGTGAAACAACTTCCACAATGTCTTAATTCTGTGCCAAACTCGTAATTCAGATATTCATCTCTATGATCATATCATAGATATTTTATCCTCTTGTCACGACGATCTTTCAACTTCACCCTGAAATTACTTGAACCTTTCAATAATTCAGACTCGTGATTTATCAAGTAAATATACTCAACATCTACTCAAATCATCTGTGAAGTAAGAACATAACAATATCCACTACATGCCTCAGCACTCATTGGACTGCACACATCAAAATGTATTTCTTCCAACAAGTTGCTTTCTAGTTCCATTTTACTGAAAACGAGGCTTTCAGTCATCTTGCCCATGTGGTATGATTTGCATGTCTCAAGTGATCCAAAATCAAGTGAGTCCAAACGGTCCATTTGCATGGAGTTTCTTCATGCATATACACCAATAGACATGGTTCGCATGTCTCAAACTTTTCAAAAACGAGTGAGACAAAAGATCCATCAACATGGAGCTTCTTCATGCGTTTTATACCGATATGACTTACGTGGCAGTGCCACAAGTAGGTGGTACTATCATTACTATCTTTTGGCATGAACATGTGTATCACTACGATCGAGATTCAATAAACCATTCATTTTAGGTGTAAGACCATTGAAGGTATTATTCAAATAAACAGAGTAACCATTATTCTCTTTAAATGAATAACCGTATTGCGATAGACATAATCCCATCATGTCTATGCTCAACGCAAACACCAATCTCGATGGTAGAGGGAGCGTACGATATTTGATCATATCAACATTGGAAACACTTCCAACACATATCGTCAGCTCACCTTTAGCTAGTCTCTGTTTATTCCGTAGCTTTTATTTCAAGTTATTAATACTTAGCAACCGAACCGGTATCTAATACCCTGGTGCTACTAGGAGTACTAGTAAAGTACACATTAACATAATGTATATCCAATATACTTCTATCGACCTTGCCAGCCTCCTCATCTACCAAGTATCTAGGGTAATTCTGCTCCAGTGGCTGTTCCCCTTATTACAGAAGCACTTAGTCTCGGGTTTGGGTTCAACCTTGGGTTTCTTCACTAGAGCAGCAACTGATTTGCCGTTTCATGAAGTATCCCTTCTTGCCCTTGCCCTTCTTGAAACTAGTGGTTTCACCAACCATCAACAATTGATGCTCCTTCTTGATTTCTACTTTTGTGGTGTCAAACATCGCGAATATCTCAAGGATCATCATATATGTCCCTGATATATTATAGTTCATCACGAAGCTCAAGCAGCTTGGTGGTAATGACTACGGAGAACCATCACTATTCATCTGGAAGATCAACTCCCACTCGATTCAAGCGATTGTTGTACTCAGACAATCTGAGCACAAGCTCAACAATTGAGCTTTTCTCCCTTAGTTGCAGGCTAAGAAAATCGTCGGAGGTCTTATACCTCTTGACGTGGGCACGAGCCTGAAATCCCAATTTCAGCCCTCGAAACATCTCATATGTTTCGTGACGTTTCAAAAACGTCTTCGGTGCCTCAACTCTAAGCCGTTTAACTGAACTATCATGTAGTTATCAAAATGTGTATGTCAGATGTTCGCAACATCCACAGACGACGTTCGAGGTTCAACACACTGAGCGGTGCATTAAGGACATAAGCCTTCTATGAAGCAATAAGGACAAACCTTAGTTTACGGACCTAGTCCGCATAATTACTACTATCAACTTTCAACTAAAATTTCTCTAGGAACATATCTAAACAGTAGAACTGAAGCGCGAGCTACGACATAATTTGCGAAGACCTTTTGACTATGTTCAGGATAATTAAGTTCATCTTATGAACTCCCACTCAGATAGACATCCCTCTAGTCATCTAAGTGATTACATGATCCGAGTCAACTAGGCCGTGTCCGATCATCATGTGAGACGGACTAGTCATCATCGGTGAACATCTTCATGTTGATCGTATCTGCCATACGACTCATGCTCGACCTTTCGGTCTCTTGTGTTCCGAGGCCATGTCTGTACATGCTAGGCTCGTCAAGTCAACCTAAGTGTTTTGCGTGTGTAAATCTGGCTTACACCCGTTATATGTGAACGTAAGAATCTATCACACCCGATCATCACGTGGTGCTTCGAAACAACGAACTTTCGCAACGGTGCACAGTTAGGGGGAACACTTTTTTGAAATTTTAATGAGGGATCATCTTATTTACTACCGTCGTTCTAAGCAAATAAGATGTATAAACATGATAAACATCACATGCAATCAAATAGTGACATGATATGGCCATCATCACTTTGCTCCTTTTGAAATCCATCTTCGGGGCTCCATGATCATCATCATCACCGGCATGACACCATGATCTCCATCATCATGATCTCCATCATCGTGTCTTCATGAAGTTGTCTCGCCAACTATTACTTCTACTACTACAGCTAACGGTTAGCAATAAAGTAGAGTAATTACATGACGTTTATGTTGACACGCAGGTCATAAATAAATTAAGACAACTCCTATGGCTCCTATCGGTTGTCATACTCATCGACATGCAAGTCGTGATTCCTATTACAAGAACATGATCAATCTCATACATCACATATATCATTCATCACATCCTTTTGGCCATATCACATCACATAGCATACCCTGCAAAAACAAGTTAGACGTCCTCTAATTGTTGTTTGCATGTTTTACGTGGCTGCTATGGGTTTCTAGCAAGAACGTTTCTTACCTACGCAAAAACCACAACGTGATATGCCAATTGCTATTTACCCTTCATAAGGACCCTTTTCATCGAATCCGATCCGACTAAAGTGGGAGAGACAGACACCCGCTAGCCACCTTATGCAACTAGTGCATGTCAGTCGGTGGAACCAGTCTCACGTAAGAGTACGTGTAAGGTCGGTCCGGGCCGCTTCATCCCACAATGCCGCCGAATCAAGATTGGACTAGTAACGGTAAGCATATTGAACAAAATCAACGCCCACAACTACTTTGTGTTCTACTCGTGCATAGAAACTACGCATAGACCTAGCTCATGATGCCACTGTTGGGGAACGTAGCAGAAATTCAAAATTTTCCTACGTGTCACCAAGATCTATCTATGGAGTCATCTAGCAACGAGGGAGGAGTGGATCTACATACCCTTGTAGATCGTGCGCGGAAACGTTAACGGGGTTGATGGAGTCGTACTCGTCGTGATCCAAATCACTGATGATCCTAGCGCCGAACGGACGGCACCTCCGCGTTCAACACACGTACGGAGTAGCAACGTCTCCTCCTTCTTGATCCAGCAAGGGGGGAGGAGAGGTTGATGGAGATCCAGCAGCACGACGGCGTGGTGGTGGAAGTAGCGGGATTCCAACAGGGCTTCGCCAAGCACTGCGGGAGGAGGGAGATGTGTCATGGGAGGGAGAGGGAGGCGCCAGGGCTTAGGTGTGGTTGCCCTCCCTTCCCCCCACTATATATAGGGCCAAGGGAGAGGGGGGGGGGGCGCAGCCTTGGCCCTTCCTCCAAGGAAGGGTGCGGCCAGGGAGGAGTCCCTCCTCCCCAGGGCACCTCGGAGGTGCCTTCCCCCTTTAGGACTCTTCCTTTCCCTCTTCTCTTGGCGCATGGGCCTCTTGGGGCTGGTGCCCTTGGCCCATATAGGCCAAGGCGCACCCCCTACAGCCCATGTGCCCCCCCGGGGCAGGTGGCCCCACCCGATGGACCCCCGGGACCCTTCCAGTGGTCCCGATACAATACCGGTGACCCCGAAACTTGTCCCGATGGCCGAAATAGCACTTCCTATATATAATTCTTTACATCCGGACCATTTCTAAACTCCTCGTGACGTCCGGGATCTCATCCGGGACTCCGAACAACTTTCAGGTTACCGTATACTAATATCTCTATAACCCTAGCGTCACCGAACCTTAAGTGTGTAGACCCTACGGGTTCAGGAGACATGCAGACATGACCGAGATGACTCTCCGGTCAATAACCGACAGTGGGATCTGGATACCCATGTTGGCTTCCACATGTTCCACGATGATCTCATCGGATGAACCACGATGTCAAGGACTTAATCAATCCCGTATACAATTCCCTTTGTCTAGCGGTACGATACTTGCCCGAGATTCGATCGTCGGTATCCCGATACCTTGTTCAATCTCGTTACCGGCAAGTCTCTTTACTCGTTTCGTAACACATCATCCCGTGATCAACTCCTTGATCAAATTGTGCACATTATGATGATGTCCTACCGAGTGGGCCCTGAAGGAAATATGCCCTAGAGGCAATAATAAAGTTATTATTTATTTCCTCATATCATGATAAATGTTTATTATTCATGCTAGAATTGTATTAACCGGAAACATGATACATGTGTGAATACATAGACAAACATATAGTCACTAGTATGCCTCTACTTGACTAGCTCATTAATCAAAGATGGTTATGTTTCCTAACCATTGACATGTGTTGTCATTTGATTAATGGGATCACATCATTAGGAGAATGAGGTGATTGACATGACCCATCCCGTTAGCTTAGCACTTGATCGTTTAGTATTCTGCTATTGCTTCCTTCATGACTTATACATGTTCCTGTAACTATGAGAATTGTGTAACTCCCGTTTACCGGAGGAACACTTTGGGTACTACCAAACGTCACAACGTAACTGGGTGATTATAAAGGAGTACTACAGGTGTCTCCGAAGGTACATGTTGAGTTAGCATAATTCGAGATTAGGTTTTGTCACTCCGATTGTCGGAGAGGTATCTCTGGGCCCTCTCGGCAATGCTCATCACCTAAGCCTTGCAAGCATGTAACTAATGAGTTAGTTATAAGATGAAGTATTACAGAACGAGTAAAGAGACTTGTCGATAACGAGATTGAACTAGGTATTGGATACCGACGATCGAATCTCGGACAAGTAACATACCGATGACAAAGGGAACAACGTATGTTGTTATGCGGTTTGACCGATAAAGATCTTCGTAGAATATGTAGGAACCAATATGGGCATCCAGGTCCCGCTATTGGTTATTGACCAGAGATGTGTCTCAGTCATGTCTACATCGTTCTCGAACCGTAGGGTCCGCACGCTTAAGGTTTCGATGACAGTTATATTATGAGTTTATGTATTTTGATGTACCGAAGGTTGTTCGGAGTCCCGGATATGATTACGGACATGACGAGGAGTCTCGAAATGGTCGAGACATAAAGATTGATATATTGGACGGATATATTTGGACACCGGAAAGGTTCCGGAGAAGTTTGGAGCCCCGGGAGGTTACCGGAACCCCCCGGGAGGTATATGGGCCTTATTGGGCCCATGTAGGAGGAAGAGAGAAGGAGCAAGGGAAGGGGGCGCGCCCCCCAAGCCCAATCCGAATTGGGGAGGGGGCCGGCCCCCCCTTTCCTTTCTCCTTCCCCCTCTTCCTATTACTACTACTAGTACTACTTCCTAATACTAGTACTCTTTCCTTCCCCCTCCAAATAAGATAAGGAAAAGAGAGGGAAACCTACTTGGAGTAGGTTTCCCCCTCCTCATGGCGCGCCCCCCTAGGGCCGGCCACCTCCTCCCTCCCTCCTTTATATACGGGGGTAGGGGGGCACCCTAGAACACACAAGTTGATCATTGATCGTTCCTTAGCCGTGTGCGGTGCCCCCCTCCACGATATTACACCTCGGTCATATTGTAGCGGTGCTTAGGCGAAGCCCTGCAACAGGAGAACATCAAGATCGTCACCACGCCGTCGTGCTGACGGAACTCCCCCTCGGCGCCTCTGCTGGATCGGAGATCGAGGGTGCGTCATCGAGCTGTACGCGTGTCAAGAACTCGGAGGTGCCGGAGTAACGGTACTTGGATCGGTTGAACCGGAGGACGTACGACTACTTCCTCTACGTTGCGTCAACGCTTCCGCTTCGGTCTACGAGGGTACGTAGACAACACTCTCCCCTCGTTGCTATATCATCACCATGATCTTGCGTGTGCGTAGGAAATTTTTTGAAATTACTACGTTCCCCAACAGTGGCATCCGAGCCTAGGTTTTATGTGTTGATGTTATATGCACGAGTAGAACACAAGTGAGTTGTGGACGATATAAGTCATACTGCCTACCAGCATGTCATACTTTGGTTCAGCGGTATTGTGAGATGAAGCGGCCCGGACCGACATTACGC
This sequence comes from Triticum aestivum, assembly GCF_018294505.1. Classification (NCBI taxonomy): domain Eukaryota; kingdom Viridiplantae; phylum Streptophyta; class Magnoliopsida; order Poales; family Poaceae; genus Triticum; species Triticum aestivum. Next base: position 606,987,434 of record NC_057806.1, read on the forward strand.
GTACGCTTACGCGAGACTGGTTTCACCGTTACGAGCACTCGTGCTTAAAGGTGGCTGGCGGGTGTCTGTCTCTCTCACTTTAGTTGAACCGAGTGTGGCTACGCCCGGTCCTTGTGAAGGTTAAAACGGAGTCTATTTGACAAACTATCGTTGTGGTTTTGATGCGTAGGTGAGATTGGTTCTTGCTTAAGCCCGTAGCAGCCACGTAAAATTTGCAACAACAAAGTAGAGGACGTCTAACTTGTTTTTGCAGGGCATGTTGTGATGTGATATGGCCAAGACATGATGCTATATTTTATTGTATGAGATGATCATGTTTTGTAACCGAAGTTATCGGCAACTGGCAGGAGCCATATGGTTGTCGCTTTATTGTATGAAATGCAAACGCCCTGTAATTGCTTTACTTTATCACTAAGCGGTAGCGATAGTCGTAGAAGCAATAGATGGCGTAACGACAACGATGCTACGATGGAGATCAAGGTGTCGCGCCGGTGACGATGGTGATCACGACGGTGCTTCGAAGATGGAGATCACAAGCACAAGATGATGATGGCCATATCATATCACTTATATTGATTGCATGTGATGTTTATCCTTTATGCATCTTATCTTGCTTTGATTGACGGTAGCATTTTAAGATGATCTCTCACTAATTATCAAGAAGTGTTCTCCCTGAGTATGCACCGTTGCGAAAGTTCTTCGTGCTGAGACACCACGTGATGATCGGGTGTGATAGGCTCTACGTTCAAATACAACGGGTGCAAAACAGTTGCACACGCGGAATACTCAGGTTATACTTGACGAGCCTAGCATATACAGATATGGCCTCGGAACACGGGGACCGAAAGGTCGAGCGTGAATCATATAGTAGATATGATCAACATAGAGATGTTCACCATTGAAACTACTCCATCTCACGTGATGATCGGACATGGTTTAGTTGATTTGGATCACGTAATCACTTAGATGACTAGAGAGATGTCTGTCTAAGTGGGAGTTCTTTAGTAATATGATTAATTGAACTTAAATTTATCATGAACTTAGTACCTGATAGTATTTTGCTTGTCTATGTTTGTTTGTAGATAGATGGCTCGTGCTATTGTTCCGTTGAATTTTAATGCGTTCCTTGAGAAAGCAAAGTTGAAAGATGATGGTAGCAATTACACGGACTGGGTCCGTAACCTGAGGATTATCCTCATTGCTGCACAGAAGAGTTACGTCCTGGAAGCACCGCTGGGTGCCAGGCCTGCTGCTGATGCAACTGACGACGTTAAGAACGTCTGGCAGAGCAAAGCTGATGACTACTCTATAGTTCAGTGTGCCATGCTTTACGGCTTAGAACCGGGTCTTCAACGACGTTTTGAACGTCATGGGGCATATGAGATGTTCCAGGAGTTGAAGTTAATATTTCAAGCAAATGCCCGGATTGAGAGATATGAAGTCTCCAATAAGTTCTACAGCTGCAAGATGGAGGAGAACAGTTCTGTCAGTGAGCATATACTCAAAATGTCTGGGTATAATAATCACTTGATTCAACTGGGAGTTAATCTTCCGGATGATAGCGTCATTGACAGAATTCTCCAATCACTGCCACCAAGCTACAAGAGCTTTGTGATGAACTATAATATGCAAGGGATGAACAAGACTATTCCCGAGCTCTTCGCGATGCTGAAAGCCGCGGAGGTAGAAATCAAAAAGGAGCATCAAGTGTTGATGGTCAACAAGACCACTGGTTTCAAGAAAAGGGGCAAAGGGAAGAAGAAGGGGAACTTCAAAAGGAACGGCAAACAAGTTGCTGCTCAAGTGAAGAAACCCAAGTCTGGACCTAAGCCTGAAACTGAGTGCTTCTACTGCAAGCAGACTGGACACTGGAAGCGGAACTGCCCCAAGTATTTGGCGGATAAGAAGGATGGCAAAGTGAACAAAGGTATATGTGATATACATGTTATTGATGTGTACCTTACTAATGCTCGCAGTAGCACCTGGGTATTTGATACTGGTTCTGTTGCTAACATTTGCAACTCGAAACAGGGACTACGGATTAAGCGAAGATTAGCTAAGGACGAGGTGACGATGCGCGTGGGAAATGGTTCCAAAGTCGATGTGATCGCGGTCGGCACGCTACCTCTACATCTACCATCGGGATTAGTTTTAGACCTGAATAATTGTTATTTGGTGCCTGCGTTGAGCATGAACATTATATCTGGATCTTGTTTGATGCGAGACGGTTATTCATTTAAATCAGAGAATAATGGTTGTTCTATTTATATGAGTAATATCTTTTATGGTCATGCACCCTTGAAGAGTGGTCTATTTTTATTAAATCTCGATAGTAGTGATACACATATTCATAATGTTGAAGCCAAAAGATGCAGAGTTGATAATGATAGTGCAACATATTTGTGGCACTGCCGTTTAGGTCATATCGGTGTAAAACGCATGAAGAAACTCCATACTGATGGACTTCTGGAATCACTTGATTATGAATCACTTGGTACTTGCGAACCGTGCCTCATGGGCAAGATGACCAAAACACCGTTCTCCGGATCTATGGAGAGAGCAACAGATTTGTTGGAAATCATACATACAGATGTATGTGGTCCGATGAATGTTGAGGCTCGTGGCGGATATCGTTATTTCCTCACCTTCACAGATGATTTGAGCAGATATGGGTATATCTACTTGATGAAGCACAAGTCTGAAACATTTGAAAAGTTCAAAGAATTTCAGAGTGAAGTAGAAAATCATCGTAACAAGAAAATAAAGTTTCTACGATCTGATCGTGGAGGAGAATATTTGAGTTACGAGTTTGGTTTACATTTGAAACAATGTGGAATAGTTTCGCAACTCACGCCACCTGGAACACCACAGCGAAATGGTGTGTCCGAACGTCGTAATCGTACTTTACTTGATATGGTGCGATCTATGATGTCTCTTACCGATTTACCGCTATCGTTTTGGGGTTATGCTTTAGAGACGGCCGCATTCACGTTAAATAGGGCACCATCAAAATCCGTTGAGACGACGCCTTATGAACTGTGGTTTGGCAAGAAACCAAAGTTGTCGTTTCTCAAAGTTTGGGGCTGCGATGCTTATGTGAAGAAACTTCAACCAGATAAGCTCGAACCCAAATCGGAGAAATGTGTCTTCATAGGATACCCAAAGGAGACAATTGGGTACACCTTCTATCACAGATCTGAAGGCAAGATTTTCGTTGCTAAAATCGGATCCTTTCTAGAGAAGGAGTTTCTCTCGAAAGAAGTGAGTGGGAGGAAAGTAGAACTTGATGAGATAACTGTATCTACTCCCTTATTGGAAAGTAGTTCATCACAAGAACCGGTTCCTGTGACAACTACACCAATTAGTGAGGAAGCTAATGATATTGATCATGAAACTTCAGATCAAGTTTCTACTGAACCTCGTAGGTCTACCAGAGTAAGATCCGCACCAGAGTGGTACGGAAATCCTATTCTGGAAGTCATGTTACTAGACCATGATGAACCTACGAACTATGAGGAAGCGATGATGAGCCCAGATTCCGCAAAATGGCTAGAGGCCATGAAATCTGAGATAGGATCCATGTATGAAAACAAAGTATGGACTTTGGTTGACTTGCCCGATGATCGGCAAGCCATTGAGAATAAATGGATCTTTAAGAAGAAGACTGACGCTGATGGTAATGTTACTGTCTACAAAGCTCGACTTGTTGCAAAAGGTTTTCGACAAGTTCAAGGGGTTGACTACGATGAGACTTTCTCACCCGTAGCGATGCTTAAGTCTGTCCGAATCATGTTGGCTATTGCTGCATTTCATGATTATGAAATTTGGCAAATGGATGTCAAGACTGCATTCTTGAATGGATTTCTAGAAGAAGAGTTGTATATGATGCAACCTGAAGGTTTTGTTGATCCAAAAGGTGCTGACAAAGTGTGCAAGCTCCAACGTTCCATTTATGGACTGGTGCAAGCATCTCGGAGTTGGAATAAACGTTTTGATAGTGTGATCAAAGCATATGGCTTTATACAGACTTTTGGAGAAGCCTGTATTTACAAGAAAGTGAGTGGGAGCTCTGTAGCATTTCTAGTTTTATATGTTGATGACATATTATTAATTGGAAATGATATAGAATTTCTGGATAGCATAAAGGGATACTTGAATAAAAGTTTTTCTATGAAAGACCTCGGTGAAGCTGCTTACATATTGGGCATCAAGATCTATAGAGATAGATCAAGACGCTTAATAGGACTTTCACAAAGTACATACCTTGACAAAATTTTGAAAAAGTTCAAAATGGATCAGGCAAAGAAAGGATTCTTGCCTGTGCTACAAGGTGTGAAGTTGAGTCAAACTCAATGCCCGACCACAGCAGAAGATAGAGAGAAAATGAAAGATGTTCCCTATGCTTCAGCCATAGGCTCTATCATGTATGCAATGCTGTGTACCAGACCTGACGTATGCTTAGCAATAAGCTTGGCAGGTAGGTACCAAAGTAATCCAGGAGTGGATCACTGGACAGCGGTCAAGAACATCCTGAAATACCTGAAAAGGACTAAGGATATGTTTCTCGTATATGGAGGTGACAAAGAGCTAGTCGTAAATGGTTACGTCGATGCAAGCTTTGACACTGATCCGGACGATTCTAAATCGCAGACCGGATACGTGTTTTTATTAAACGGTGGAGCTGTAAGTTGGTGCAGTTCTAAACAAAGCGTCGTGGCAGGATCTACATGTGAAGCGGAGTACATAGCTGCTTCTGAAGCAGCAAATGAAGGAGTCTGGATGAAGGAGTTCATTTCCGATCTAGGTGTCATACCTAGTGCATCGGGACCAATGAAGATCTTCTGTGACAATACTGGTGCAATTGCCTTGGCAAAGGAATCCAGATTTCACAAGAGGACCAAGCACATCAAGAGACGCTTCAATTCCATTCGGGACCAAGTCCAAGTGGGAGACATAGAGATTTGCAAGATACATACGGATCTGAATGTTGCAGACCCGTTGACTAAGCCTCTCTCACGAGCAAAACATGATCAGCACCAAGACTCCATGGGTGTTAGAATCATTACTATGTAATCTAGATTATTGACTCTAGTGCAAGTGGGAGACTGAAGGAAATATGCCCTAGAGGCAATAATAAAGTTATTATTTATTTCCTCATATCATGATAAATGTTTATTATTCATGCTAGAATTGTATTAACCGGAAACATGATACATGTGTGAATACATAGACAAACATATAGTCACTAGTATGCCTCTACTTGACTAGCTCATTAATCAAAGATGGTTATGTTTCCTAACCATTGACATGTGTTGTCATTTGATTAATGGGATCACATCATTAGGAGAATGAGGTGATTGACATGACCCATCCCGTTAGCTTAGCACTTGATCGTTTAGTATTCTGCTATTGCTTCCTTCATGACTTATACATGTTCCTGTAACTATGAGAATTGTGTAACTCCCGTTTACCGGAGGAACACTTTGGGTACTACCAAACGTCACAACGTAACTGGGTGATTATAAAGGAGTACTACAGGTGTCTCCGAAGGTACATGTTGAGTTAGCATAATTCGAGATTAGGTTTTGTCACTCCGATTGTCGGAGAGGTATCTCTGGGCCCTCTCGGCAATGCTCATCACCTAAGCCTTGCAAGCATGTAACTAATGAGTTAGTTATAAGATGAAGTATTACAGAACGAGTAAAGAGACTTGTCGATAACGAGATTGAACTAGGTATTGGATACCGACGATCGAATCTCGGACAAGTAACATACCGATGACAAAGGGAACAACGTATGTTGTTATGCGGTTTGACCGATAAAGATCTTCGTAGAATATGTAGGAACCAATATGGGCATCCAGGTCCCGCTATTGGTTATTGACCAGAGATGTGTCTCAGTCATGTCTACATCGTTCTCGAACCGTAGGGTCCGCACGCTTAAGGTTTCGATGACAGTTATATTATGAGTTTATGTATTTTGATGTACCGAAGGTTGTTCGGAGTCCCGGATATGATTACGGACATGACGAGGAGTCTCGAAATGGTCGAGACATAAAGATTGATATATTGGACGGATATATTTGGACACCGGAAAGGTTCCGGAGAAGTTTGGAGCCCCGGGAAGGTTACCGGAACCCCCCGGGAGGTATATGGGCCTTATTGGGCCCATGTAGGAGGAAGAGAGAAGGAGCAAGGGAAGGGGGCGCGCCCCCCCAAGCCCAATCCGAATTGGGGAGGGGGCCGGCCCCCCCTTTCCTTTCTCCTTCCCCCTCTTCCTATTACTACTACTAGTACTACTTCCTAATACTAGTACTCTTTCCTTCCCCCTCCAAATAAGATAAGGAAAAGAGAGGGAAACCTACTTGGAGTAGGTTTCCCCCTCCTCATGGCGCGCCCCCCTAGGGCCGGCCACCTCCTCCCTCCCTCCTTTATATACGGGGGTAGGGGGGCACCCTAGAACACACAAGTTGATCATTGGTCATTCCTTAGCCGTGTGCGGTGCCCCCCTCCACGATATTACACCTCGGTCATATTGTAGCGGTGCTTAGGCGAAGCCCTGCAACAGGAGAACATCAAGATCGTCACCACGCCGTCGTGCTGACGGAACTCCCCCTCGGCGCCTCTGCTGGATCGGAGATCGAGGGTGCGTCATCGAGCTGTACGCATGTCAAGAACTCGGAGGTGCCGGAGTAACGGTACTTGGATCGGTTGAACCGGAGGACGTATGACTACTTCCTCTATGTTGCGTCAACGCTTCTGCTTCGGTCTACGAGGGTACATAGACAACACTCTCCCCTCATTGCTATATCATCACCATGATCTTGCGTGTGCGTAGGAATTTTTTTGAAATTACTACGTTCCCCAACAGGCCCAGAGATACCTCTCCGTTTACACGGAGTGACAAATCCCAGTCTCGATTCATGCCAACCCAACAGACACTTTTGGAGATACCTGTAGTGTACCTTTATAGCCACCCAGTTACGTTGTGACGTTTGGCACACCCAAAGCACTCCTACGGTATCCGGGAGTTGCACAATCTCATGGTCTAAGGAAATGATACTTGACATTAGAAAAGCTTTAGCATACGAACTACATGATCTTGTGCTAGGCTTAGGATTGGGTCTTTTTCCATCACATCATTCTCCTAATGATGTGATCCCGTTATCAATGACATCCAATGTCCATGGTCAGGAAACCGTAACCATCTATTGATGAACGAGCTAGTCAACTAGAGGCTTACTAGGGACATGGTGTTGTCTATGTATCCACACATGTATCTGAGTTTCCTATCAATACAATTCTAGCATGGATAATAAACGATTATCACGAACAAGGAAATATAATAATAATCAATTTATTATTGCCTCTAGGGCATATTTCCAACATGCAGCTCCTATCAGGATTTGTCGGCACATTCGGGCGGTGTTGCTGGATTGGTTTTGACTTGTCGAAGTGTCTTGTAGAACCGGGATACCGAGTCTGATCGGAATGTCTCGGGAGGAGGTCTATTCCTTCGTTGACCGTGAGAGCTTGTCATGGGCTAAGTTGGGACTCCCCTGCAGGTATTTGAACTTTCGAAAGCCGTGCCCACGGTTATGGGCAAATGGGAATTTGTGAATGTCCGGTTGTAGATAACTTGAACCTTAAATTAATTAAAATGAATCAACAGTGTGAGTTACCGTGATGGTCTCTTCTCGGCGGAGTCCGGGAAGTGAACACGGTGTTGGAGTAATGCTTGCGCAGGTTGTTCTCTAGTTTCTCGCTCGCGCTTTGCCTCCTCTTCTCGCTCTCTTTTGCGAACAGGATAGCCACCATATATGCTAGTCGCTTGCTGCAGCTCCACATATTTTCCTTGCCTTACCTATTAAGCTTAAATAGTCTTGATCGCGAGGGTGCGAGATTGTTGAGTCCCTGTGGCTCACAGATTACTTCCAAACCAGATGCAGGGCCTGATGTTTCCGCTCCAGATGACGCGCTTGAGCTCAAGTGGGAGTTCGACGAGGACTCACGTCGATACTATGTGTCTTTCCCTGATGATCAGTAGTGGTGCCCAGTTGGGGTGATCGGGACCGTGTCGCATGTTGGGTTTATCTTTTATTTTGGCGCCGTAGTCGGGCCATGAGTGTTTGAATGTTGTAATGCTATTTATGTACTTTGATTGACGTGGCGAGTGTAAGCCAACTATGTATCTCCCCTTTTATTATATATTTTACATGGGATGTTGTGAAGATTGCCTAACTTGCGACATTGCTTTCAATGCGGTTATGTCTCTAAGTCATGCCTCAACACGTGGGAGCTATAGCCGCACCGAGTGAAGGAAATATGCCCTAGAGGCAATAATAAAGTTATTATTTATTTCCTTATATCATGATAAAAGTTTATTATTCATGCTAGAATTGTATTAACCGGAAACATAATACATGTGTGAATACATAGACAAACAGAGTGTCACTAGTATGCCTCTACTTGACTAGCTCGTTAATCAAAGATGGTTATGTTTCCTAACCATGGACAAACAGTTGTCATTTGATTAACGGGATCACATCATTAGTTGAATGATCTGATTGACATGACCCATTTCATTAGCTTAGCACCCGATCGTTTAGTATGTTGCTATTGCTTTCTTCATAACTTATACATGTTCCTATGACTATGAGATTATGTAACTCCCGTGTGCCGCAGGAACACTTTGTGTGCTACCAAACGTCACAACGTAACTGGGTGATTATAAAGGAGCTCTACAGGTGTCTCCAAAGGTACATGTTGGGTTGGCGTATTTCAAGATTGGGATTTGTCACTCCGATCGTCGGAGAGGTATCTCTGGGCCCTCTCGGTAATGCACATCACTTAAGCCTTGCAAGCATTGGAACTAATGATTTAGTTGCGGGATGATGTATTACGGAACGAGTAAAGAGACTTGCCGGTAACGAGATTGAACTAGGTATTGGATACCGACGATCGAATCTCGGGCAAGTAACATACCGATGACAAAGGGAACAATGTATGTTGTTATGCGGTCTGACTGATAAAAGATCTTCGTAGAATATGTAGGAACCAATATGGGCATTCAGGTCCCGCTATTGGTTATTGACCGGAGACGTGTCTCGGTCATGTCTACATTGTTCTCGAACCCGTAGGGTCCGCACGCTTAAGGTTTCGATGACAGTTATATTATGAGTTTATGCGTTTTGATGTACCGAAGGTTGTTCGGAGTCCCGGATGTGATCACGGACATGACGAGGAGTCTCGAAATGGTCGAGACATAAAGATTGATATATTGGAAGCCTATGTTTGGATATCGGAAGTGTTCTGGGTGAAATCGGGATTTTACCGGAGTACCGGGAGGTTACCGGAACCCCCCGGGAGGAATATGGGCCTTAGTGGGCCTTAGTGGAAGATAGGAGAGGTGGCCAGAGATGGGCCGCGCGCCTCTCCCCCCTTGGTCCGAATAGGACAAGGAGAGGGGGCCGGCCCCCCTTCCTCCTCTCTCCCCCATCCACGAATCCTATTCCAACTAGGAAAGGGGAGGAGTCCTACTGAGTAGGACTCCTCCTGGCGCGCCTCCTCTTGGCCGGCCACCCCCCCTTTGAGCCTTTATATACGGAGGCAGGGGCACCCCCTAGAGACACAAGTTGATCCACGTGATCATATTCTTAGCCGTGTGCGGTGCCCCCTTCCACCATAATCCTTGATAATATTGTAGCGGTGCTTAGGCGAAGCCCTGCGACGATAGTACATCAAGATCGTCACCACATCGTCGTGCGGACGGAACTCTTCCCCGACACTTTGCTGGATCGGAGTCTGGGGATCGTCATCAAGCTGAACGTGTGCTAGGACTCAGAGGTGCCGTAGTTTCGGTGCTTGATCAGTCGGGCCGTGAAGACGTACGACTACATCAACCTAACGCTTCCGTTGTCAATCTACAAGGGTACGTAGATCACACTCTCCCCTCTCGTTGCTATGCATCACCATGATCTTGCGTGTGCATAGGAATTTTTTTGAAATTACTACGTTCCCTAACAGTGGCATCCGAGCCTAGGTTTTATATGTTGATGTTATATGCACGAGTAGAGCATAAGTGAGTTGTGGGCGATATAAGTCATACTGCTTACCAGCATGCCATACTTTGGTTCGGCGGTATTGTTGTATGAAGCGGCCCAGACCGACATTACGCATACACTTACGCGAGACCGGTTCTCCCGACGTGCTTTGCACATAGGTGGCTTCCGGGTGACAGTTTCTCCAACTTTAGTTGAACTAAGTGTGGCTACGCCCAGTCCTTGCGAAGGTTAAAACAGCACCAACTTGACAAACTATCGTTGTGGTTTTGATGCGTAGGTAAGATTGGTTCTTGCTTAAGCCCGTAGCATCCACGTAAAAATTGCAACAACAAAGTAGAGGACGTCTAACTTGTTTTTGCAGGGCATGTTGTGATGTGATATGGTCAAGACATGATGCTAAATTTTATTGTATGAGATGATCATGTTTTGTAACCGAGTTATCGGCAACTGGCAGGAGCCATATGGTTGTCGCTTTATTGTATGCAATGCAATCTCGCTGTAATGCTTTACTTTATCACTAAGCGGTAGCGATAGTCGTGGAAGCATAAGATTGGCGAGACGGCAACGATGCTACGATGGAGATCAAGGTGTCGCGTCGGTGACGATGGTGATCACGACGGTGCTTCGGAGATGGAGATCACAAGCACAAGATGATGATGGCCATATCATATCACTTATATTGATTGCATGTGATGTTTATCTTTTATGCATCTTATCTTGCTTTGATTGACGGTGGCATTGTAAGATGATCTCTCACTAAATTATCAAGAAGTGTTCTCCCTGAGTATGCACCGTTGCGAAAGTTCTTCGTGCTGAGACACCACGTGATGATCGGGTGTGATAGGCTCTACGTTCAAATACAACGGGTGCAAAACAGTTGCGCACGCGGAATACTCAGGTTATACTTGACGAGCCAAGCATATACAGATATGGCCTCGGAACACAGAGACCGAAAGGTCGAGCGTGAATCATATAGTAGATATGATCAACATAGTGATGTTCACCAATGAAACTACTCCATCTCACGTGATGATCAGACATGGTTTAGTTAATTTGGATCACGTAATCACTTAGAGGATTAGAGGGATATCTATCTAAGTGGGAGTTCTTAAGTAATATGATTAATTGAACCTAAATTTATCATGAACTTAGTACCTGATAATATCTTGCTTATGTATGTTTGATTGTAGATAGATGGCCCGTGCTGTTGTTCCATTGAATTTTAATGCGTTCCTTGAGAAAGCAAAGTTGAAAGATGATGGTAGCAATTACACGAACTAGGTCCGTAACTTGAGGATTATCCTCATTGCTGCACAGAAGAATTACGTCCTGGAAGCACCGCTGGGTGCCAGGCCTGCTGCTGGAGCAACACCAGATGTTATGAACGTCTGGCAGAGCAAAGCCGATGACTACTCAATAGTTCAAAACGTCATGGGGCATATGAGATGTTCCAGGAGTTGAAGTTAATATTTCAAGCAAATGCCCGGATTGAGAGATATGAAGTCTCCAATAAGTTCTATAGCTGCAAGATGGAGGAGAACAGTTCTGTCAGTGAGCTTATACTCAAGATGTCTGGGTATTGTAATCACTTGATTCAACTGGGAGTTAATCTTCCGGATGATAGCGTCATTGACAGAATTCTCCAATCACTTCCACCAAGCTACAAGAGCTTCGTGATGAACTATAATATGCAAGGGATGAATAAGACTATTCCCGAGCTCTTCGCGATGCTGAAAGCTGCGGAGGTAGAAATCAAGAAGGAGCATCAAGTGTTGATGGTCAACAAGACCACTAGTTTCAAGAAAAAGGGCAAAGGGAAGAAGAAGGGGAACTTCAAGAAGAACAGCAAGCAAGATGCTGCTCAAGAGAAGAAACCCAAGTCTGGACCTAAGCCTGAAACTGAGTGCTTCTACTGCAAGCAGACTGGTCACTCGAAGCGGAACTGCCCCAAGTATTTGGCGGATAAGAAGGATGGCAAGGTGAACAAAGGTATATGTGATATACATGTTATTGATGTGTACCTTACTAATGCTCGCAGTAGCACCTGGGTATTTGATACTGGTTCTGTTGCTAATATTTGCAACTCGAAACAGGGACTATAGGTTAAGCGAAGATTGGCTAAGGACGAGGTGACGATGCGCGTGGGAAATGATTCCAAAGTCGATGTGATCGCGGTCGGCACGCTACCTCTACATCTACCTTCGGGATTAATATTAGACCTAAATAATTGTTATTTGTTGCCAGCGTTAAGCATGAACATTATATCTGGATCTTGTTTGATGCGAGACAGTTATTCATTTAAATCAGAGAATAATGGTTGTTCTATTTATATGAGTAATATCTTTTATGGTCATGCACCCTTGAAGAATGGTCTATTCTTATTGAATCTCGATAGTAGTGACACACATATTCATAATGTTGAAGCCAAAAGATGCAGAGTTGATAATGATAGTGCAACTTATTTGCGGCACTGCCGTTTAGGTCATATCGGTGTAAAGCGCATGAAGAAACTCCATACTGATGGACTTTTGGAACCACTAGATTATGAATCACTTGGTACTTGCGAACCGTGCCTTATGGGAAAGATGACTAAAACACCGTTCTCCGGTACTATGGAGAGGGCAATAGATTTATTGGAAATCATACATACAGATGTATGTGGTCCGATGAATATTGAGGCTCGTGGCGGATATCATTATTTTCTCACCTTCACAGATGACTTAAGCAGATATGGGTATATCTACTTAATGAAACATAAGTCTGAAACATTTGAAAAGTTCAAAGAATTTCAGAGTGAAGTTGAAAATCATCGTAACAACAAAATAAAATTCCTACGATCTGATCGTGGAGGAGAATATTTGAGTTACGAGTTTGGTGTACATATGAAACAATGTGGAATAGTTTCGCAACTCACTCCACCCGGAACACCACAGCGTAATGGTGTGTCCGAATGTCGTAATCGTACTTTACTTGATATGGTGCGATCTATGATGTCTCTTACCGATTTACCGCTATCGTTTTGGGGTTATGCTTTAGAGACGGCCGCATTCACGTTAAATAGGGCACCATCAAAATCCGTTGAGACGACGCCTTATGAACTATGGTTTGGCAAGAAACCAAAGTTGTCGTTTCTGAAAGTTTGGGGCTGCGATGCTTATGTGAAAAAGCTTCAACCTGATAAGCTCGAACCCAAATCGGAGAAATGTGTCTTCATAGGATATCCAAAGGAGACTATTGGATACACCTTCTATCACAGATCCATAGGCAAGACTTTTGTTGCTAAGTTCGGAAACTTTCTGGAGAAGGAGTTTCTCTCGAAAGAAGTGAGTGGGAGGAAAGTAGAACTTGACGAGGTAACTGTACCTGCTCCATTGTTGGAGAGTAATGCATCACAGAAACCTATTTCGGTGACACCTACACGAATAAGTGAGGAAGTTAATGATAATGACCATGAAACTTCAGAACAAGATACTACTGAACCTCTTAGATCAACCAGAGTGAGATCCGCACCAGAGTGGTACGGTAATCCTGTTCTGGAAGTCATGCTACTAGATCATGATGAACCTACGAACTATGAAGAAGCGATGGTGAGCCCAGATTCCGCAAAATGGCTTGAAGCCATGAAAACTGAGATGGGATCCATGTATGAGAACAAAGTGTGGACTTTGGTTGACTTGCCCGATGATCGGCAAGCGATTGAGAATAAATGGATCTTCAAGAAGAAGACTGACGCTGACAGTAATATTACTGTCTACAAAGCTCGACTTGTCGCAAAAGGGTTTCGGCAAGTTCAAGGGATTGACTACGATGAGACCTTCTCACCCGTAGCGATGCTTAAGTCTGTCCGAATCATGTTAGCAATTGGCGCATTTTATGATTATGAAATTTGGCAGATGGATGTCAAAACTGCATTCCTGAACGGGTTTCTGGAAGAAGAGTTGTATATGATGCAACCAGAAGGTTTTGTCGATCCAAAGGGAGCTAACAAAGTGTGCAAGCTCCAGCGATCCATCTATGGACTGGTGCAAGCCTCTCGGAGTTGGAATAAATGCTTTGATAGTGTGATCAAAGCATTTGGTTTTATACAGACTTTCGGAGAAGCCTGCATTTACAAGAACGTGAGTGGGAGCTCTGTAGCATTTCTGATATTATATGTGGATGACATATTACTGATTGGAAATGATATAGAATTTCTGGATAGCATAAAGGGATACCTGAATAAGAGTTTTTCAATGAAAGACCTCGGTGAAGCTGCTTACATATTAGGCATTAAGATCTATAGAGATAGATCGAGACACTTAATTGGACTTTCACAAAGCACATACCTTGACAAGATTTTGAAGAAGTTCAAAATGGATCAAGCAAAGAAAGGGTTCTTGCCTGTGTTACAAGGTGTGAAATTGAGTCAGACTCAATGCCCGACCACTGCAGAAGATAGAGAGAAAATGACAGATGTTCCCTATGCTTCAGCCATAGGCTCTATCATGTATGCAATGCTGTGTACCAGAACTGATGTGTGCCTTGCTATAAGTCTAGCAGGGAGGTACCAAAGTAATCCATGAGTGGATCACTGGACAGCGGTCAAGAACATCCTGAAGTACCTGAAAAGGACTAAGGATATGTTTCTCGTATATGGAGGTGACAAAGAGCTCATCGTAAACGGTTATGTTGATGCAAGCTTTGACACTGATCCAGACGATTCTAAATCGCAAACCGGATACGTGTTTACATTAAACGGTGGAGCTGTCAGTTGGTGCAGTTCTAAACAAAGCGTCGTGGCGGGATCTACATGTGAAGCGGAGTACATAGCTGCTTCAGAAGCAACAAACGAAGGAGTCTGGATGAAGGAGTTCATATCCGATCTAGGTGTAATACCTAGTGCATCGGGTCCAATGAAAATCTTTTATGACAATACTGGTGCAATTGCCTTGGCGAAGGAATCCAGATTTCACAAGAGAACTAAGCACATCAAAAGACGCTTCAATTCCATCCGGGATCTAGTCCAGGTGGGAGACATAGAGATTTGCAAGATACATACGGATCTGAATGTAGCAAACCCGTTGACTAAGCCTCTTCCACGAGCAAAACATGATCAGCACCAAGGCTCCATGGGTGTTAGAATCATTACTGTGTAATCTAGATTATTGACTCTAGTGCAAGTGGGAGACTGAAGGAAATATGCCCTAGAGGCAATAATAAAGTTATTATTTATTTCCTTATATCATGATAAAAGTTTATTATTCATGCTAGAATTGTATTAACCGGAAACATAATACATGTGTGAATACATAGACAAACAGAGTGTCACTAGTATGCCTCTACTTGACTAGCTCGTTAATCAAAGATGGTTATGTTTCCTGACCATGAACAAAGTGTTGTTATTTGATTAATGAGATTTGAATATGATATCATTAATGATTCCAACATCTCCTTTAGCATGTTTAAGATTGGCAAGTTCAAAAAGACTTTTACCAAAACTAGGATCACTAGAGTTCATCTTACTCAAGGCAATAGATTTATGGAGAATTTCATCCAAAGTTTTCAAGGAATAATAGGGAAATCGTTCCTCAAGAAATTTCCATATGGTACAGGCACAATTGTGAGTAGGCAAACTAGCAATAAAATTTTTGGGCAATCCTCTAATGATGAGCTCAATAGTTCTAAGATTGTGAATCATGTCAATATCTTCATCTAGGGTAGGATGCAAAGGATCAATATGAGGTGCACAAGGGCTAGCAATATACTTGTTCAAATGATATTGATTGAAGATTACAAGCATCTCATTTTTCCACTCATGGAAATACTCTCCATCAAGAATAGGCATTCTATGTCTAAGACTCCCTAATGTAGACACATCCATCTTCCTCCAATGGTGATTAAACCAAGGCAATGGAGACCAAAGCTCTGATACCACTTGTAGGATCTAGAAGTAGATGTGTCTAGAGGGGGGTGATTAGACACATAATGCTCAAGTTGCAATTTTTTAAGCTTTTTCGGTTTAAGTGGAGTTTAGGCACAATTTCAACACACACAATACATATCAAGCAAGCATGCAAAGAGTATATGAGCAGCGGAATGTAAAGCATGCAACTTGCAAGAATGTAAAGAGAAGGGTTTGGAGAATTCAAACGCAATTGGAGACACGGATGTTTTTCCCGTGGTTCGGATAGGTGGTGCTATCCTACATCCACGTTGATGGAGACTTCAACCCACAAAGGGTAACGGTTGCGCGAGTCCACACAGGGCTCCACCCAAGGGTAATGGTTGCGCGAGTCCACACAGGGCTCCACCCACGAAGGGTCCACGAAGAAGCAACCACCCACAAAGGGTCCATGAAGAAGCAACCTTGTCTATCCCACCATGGCCATCGCCCACACAAGACTTGCCTCACTAGCGGTAGATCTTCACGAAGTAGGCGATCTCCTTGCCCTTACAAACTCCTTGGTTCAACTCCACAATCTTGTCGGAGGCTCCCAAGTGACACCTAGCCAATCTAGGAGACACCACTCTTCAAGAAGTAACAAATGGTGTGTAGGTAATGAACTCCTTGATCTTGTGCTTCAAATGATAGTCTCCCCAACACTCAACTCTCTCTCATAGGATTTGGATTTTGTGGAAAGAAGATTTGAGTGGAAAGCAACTTGGAGAGGCTAGAGATCAAGATTCATATGGTAGGAATGCAATATCTTGGTCTCAACACATGAGTAGGTGGTTCTCTCTCAGAACATATGAGTTGGAATGGTGTGTGTGTTATGATGGCTCTCTCTATGAATGAAGAGGAGGTGGAGGGGTATATATAGCCTCCACACAAAATCCAACCGTTACACACAGTTTTCCAATCTCGGTGGGACCGAATCAACAAACTCGGTCGGACCGAAAATGTAAACCTAGTGACCGTTAGAGATTTTCGGTGGGACTGACATGCAACTCGGTAGGACCGATATGGTTAGGGTTTGGGCATAACGTAATCTCGGTGAGACCGATTACACAAACTCGGTGAGACCGAATTTGGTAATTAGCTAACCAGAGAGTTGGTCAGGCAAACTCGGTGGGACCGATTTGCTCTTTCGGTGAGACCAAAAAGTTACAAAGGGGAAACACTGAATTTACATTGCAATCTTGGTGGGACCGATTCACTCTTTCGGTGAGACCGAAAAGTTACGAAAGGGAAACAGAGAGTTTGCAACCCCATCTCGGTGAGACCGAGATCCCTATCGGTAGGACCGAATTGCTAGGATTTGGCAGTGGCTTATGACAAATGAAAACTCGGTGGCGCCGGATAGGAAAAATCGGTAGGACCGATTTTGGCTTAGGGTTTAGGTCATATGTGGATATGGGAAAGTAGTTGAGGGTTTTGGAGCATATCACTAAGCACATGAAGCAAGAGGCTCATTAAGCAACACCTCATCCCTCCTTGATAGTATTGGCTTTTCCTATGGACTCAATGTGATCTTGGATCACTAAAATGTAAAATGAGAAGTCTTGAGCTTGAAGCTTTAGCCAATCCTTTGTCCTTAGCATCTTGAAGGAGTTCCCACAACTTTTAGTCCATGCCACTCCATTGTTGAACTTATCTGAAACATGCTAGATAGAAACATTAGTCCAACAAGAGATATGTTGTCATCAATTACCAAAACCACCTAGGGAGCACTTGTTCTTTCAGAGTTTCATAGGTGGGAATTCTTGTAGCTCTAGTCCTTCTTCCACGGATAGTTGGTTTGAGATTGGGATTTCTTACCGAGTATTCGTTCTTGATCCGTACCTTGTTGTTTTATTTCTCTACCTAAATTCTAAGTGGCTTCTCAATTTATGGATATGTGACCATTTCAAGAGGAATGCATTCGTTCTTATGTTCGGATGTGAAGACTATATGTTGCAATTTTCATTCCGTTGGATTCAGCTTCAATATTTGTCTATCTATGTGCTAATGGTTGTCACCCTCTTCAGGATGGCTCCCGCTAAGAGCACCAATCAGAATCAGAATCAAGGTCCGCCACCACCTCCACCTCCTCCAGAGGCATGGCAAGCTGTGATGGCCGCAACCAATGCAAACACACAGTTAATCATGCAAATTCTTCAAGAGCGCAATCAAGCGAACCAAGGCAACCAAGGCAACAATCAGAATCACTTTGCTACACTCAACCAGTTCCTTGCTAACGGGACATAGACTTTCAGCAATTGTGTTGAGGCAACTGATGCTGACATTGGCTCGTGGATCTGTGCAAGCATTTCGAGTGCAGTAACGTCAGGCCTGAGGACTTCGTCAAGTTTGCTTCTTTCCAACTCAAAGATCAAGCTGCAGAATGGTTCCAGCAGTACAAGGATTCCAGAGGAGGACGTGTGATTACCTGGGATGAATTCCGTCAAGACTTCAGAGCTCACCATATTCCTTAGAGCGTGGTTGAGAGCAAGCGTGAGGAATTCCGCAACCTGAAGCAAGGCTCTTTGTCTGTCTATGACTACAATAAGTTGTTTCAGAAGCTCGCCCGCTTTGCTAAGCAGGACGTCCCTGATGAGAAGAGCATGATATACCAGTTCAGCGGTGGTCTCAGGGAAGAAATTCAGCTAGCTCTTGTTCTCTTTGAGCCCTTGAGGTACGATGAGTTCTACAACATGGCATTGAAGCAAGAGGCTGCTCAACTAAGGTGTGATGCTTCCAAGAAGCGAGTCAGAGATGCTACTCCTTCTTCCTCTACTCAAGTGGCCAAGCAGCAGAAGTATTGGCTTCCTCCTCCTCCGTTTCGTCAGCTGTATCAACAGAAGAGCAAAGGTGGCAGTGGATCTTCCCACCCACCCAACCCTGGCTTTTAGAACAAGACTTCGTCTCAAGCTCCAAGATCGAGTGCTCCGTATCACCGTCCGCTTTTAGAGGTCACGTGCAACAAGTGCCAACAGAAGGGTCACTATGCCAACAAATGCTTGAATCAGAGGCGTCTCCCTCCTCCTCCTCCTGTGAGATCGGCAAGTACAGTTGTGGTCAAGCATAACCCCAAGCACGCCAAGGTCAATTTGCTGAATGCAGCTCAGGCAGAGGACTCGCCAGATGTCATCATGGGTAACCTTCCTGTTAATGATGTTCCTGCAAAAGTTTTTTTTGACACTGGTGCATCGCATTGTTTCATCTCGAAACCTTTTGCATCTAAGCATGAGTTGATTTCCCAAGTTATGCATACACCGTTAGCAGTTGTCTCTCCGGGTAGATGTTTGCTCGCTAACCACGAGGTTCCGGATATTTCTATCATGTTGGGTGACTTCAAGTTTCTGGCTTCTCCAATGGTTCTTGGTAACTCGGATATTGATCTTATTCTCGGGATGGATTGGCTTTCTAAGCACAAGGCTCAGCTTGATTGTGCAGCCAGGCAGATTCAATTGACTCATTCGTCTGAGGATGTAATTGTATTTGCCGCTCGGGATAATACTATCCGTCTGTTTTCTCTCAATGACAAGGGTGAACTGGATGCTATCTCGCAAATTCCAGTCATTTGCAAATATCAAGACGTCTTTCCAGAAGAGCTTCCAGGAATGCCTCCGCACCGGCCAGTTGAATTCGTCATTGATCTTGAGCCCGGCACGGAACCAGTGTGCAAGCGTCCTTACAAGCTCGGACCTGAAGAGTTGAAGGAGCTGAAGAAGCAACTCGATGCTCAAGAGAGAATGGGCCTCATCCAGCCTAGTTCTTCTCTGTGGGGTTGTGATGTTCTTTTTGTAAAGAAGAAGGATGGAACGGACCGACTTTGTGTTGATTACCGTCCATTGAACAAGAAGACCATCAAGAACAAATACCCACTTCCCAACATCAACGAGCTGTTCGAACAACTCAAAGGCGCCCAAGTATTCTCCAAACTTGATCTCCGTATGGGTTATCATCAGATTCGAATCCGTGAACAAGATATTCCCAAGATGGCTTTCAGAACAAGCTATGGGTCATATGAATACACTGTCATGTCTTTTGGCCTCGTCAACGCTCCTCCGACTTTCTCTCGCTTGATGAACTTCATCTTCAACGCCTACACCAATGACTTCGTTTTGTTCTATCTCGACGACATTCTGGTTTTCTTGAAGAACAAGGAAGATCATGCCAAGCACTTGCGTTTGGTACTCGATAAGCTGAGGGAACACCAGTTCTATGCCAAGTTCTCCAAGTGCGAATTTTGGCTCGATGAGGTTCTTTATCTTGGACATATCATCTCTGCCAAGGGCATTGCGGTGAATCCTGAGAAGGTGTCTGCAATTGTGAATTGGGAACCACCTCAGAACGTGAAGCAACTCCGTAGCTTCCTCGGCCTCGCAAGCTATTGTCGAAGATTCGTTGAAAACTTTTCTAAGATCGCGAAGCCTCTCTCAAATCTTCTCCAGAAGCACGTCAAGTACGTTTGGTCTCCGGAGTGTGACATTGCTTTCAACACTTTGAAAGAGAAATTGGTCACTGCTCCAGTTCTGACTCCGCCTGATGAATCCAAGCTGTACGAGGTCTTTTGTGATGCCTCTCTCCAAGGTCTTGGCGCAGTGTTGATGCAAGAGAAGAAAGTTGTGGCTTATACCTCTCGCCAGTTGAAGCCCAATGATAAGAACTACCCCACTCATGATCTCGAGTTGGCGGCAATTGTGCATGCTCTTTTGACTTGGAGACATCTCTTATTGGGAAGAAAAGTGGACATTTCCACTGATCACAAGAGTCTCAAGTACATCTTCACTCAGCCTAATCTCAACCTCAGGCAGACTCGATGGGTCGAAATGATTCAAGAGTATAATCCGAGTATCGAGTATACTCTAGGCAAGGCCAATGTGATTGCTGACGCATTGAGCAGGAAGGCTTATTGCAACAGTCTGATTCTCAAGCCTTATCAACCCGAGCTTTGTGAAGCTTTCCGCAAACTTAATCTGCAAGTTGTTCCTCAAGGTTTCCTCGCCAACCTTCAAGTCTCTCCTACCTTGGAAGACCAGATTCGCCAAGCCCGGCTTCTTGATGCTATGGTGAAAAAGGTGAAGATTGGGATTGCCAAGAGTCAACCCAAGTACAAGTGCTACCGCCTTGATGACAAGGATACTCTCTTCTTCGAGGATCGTATTGTTGTGCCCAAAGGTGACCTTCGTAAAGTGATCATGAACGAGGCTCACAATTCTCTCCTCTCCATCCACCCTGGGAGCACGAAGATGTATCAGGACCTCAAGCAGGCTTATTGGTGGACTCGAATGAAGCGCGAGATTGCTCAATTCGTGAATGAATGTGATGTCTGCAGAAGAGTGAAGGCAGAACACCAAAGGCCAGCGGGTCTCCTCCAACCTCTTGCCATTCCAGAATGGAAGTTTGACCACATTGAGATGGACTTCGTGACTGGGTTTCCAAAGTCCAAACGTGGCAATGATGCTATATTCGTTGTCATCGACAAACTCACTTTCTGCCTATCAAAGATTCAATCACTGCAGCTCAATTGGCGGAACTCTATACCTCTCGGATTGTCTCTCTGCACGGTATTCCACAAGTGATCTCTTCAGACCGTGGCAGCATCTTTACCTCCAAGTTTTGGGATTCTTTTCAGAAGGCCATGGGCACCAACATCCGCTTCAGCACAGCTTTCCATCCTCAAACTAGCGGTCAAGTCGAGCGTGTCAACTAGATTCTTGAAGATATGCTCAGGGCTTGTGTGATCTCCTTCGGCATGAAGTGGGAGGATTGTCTTCCATATGCTGAATTCTCCTACAACAACAGTTTTCAAGCAAGTTCGGCCAAGGCCCCATTTGAAATTCTGTATGGCAGGAAGTGTCGTACCCCTCTCAACTGGTCTGAAACCGGTGAACGTCAGCTTCTCGGCAATGACTTAATCACAGAGGCAGAGGAGATGTGCAAAGTCATTCGAGATAACCTCAAAGCAGCCCAATCCCGCCAGAAGAGCTACTATGATAGTAAGCACCGTGATTGGCCTTCGAGATCGGAGATCATGTTTACCTCCGCGTCTCTCCAATGAAAGGTACTCGTCGCTTCGGTATCAAAGGGAAGCTTGCCCCTAGATACGTGGGACCTTTCAAGATTGTCAGCAAGAGAGGCGATCTTGCCTATCAACTCGAGCTTCCTTCAAACTTTGCAAATGTTCATGACGTGTTCCATGTCTCTCAGCTTCGAAAGTGCTTCAAGACTCCTGACCGCACCGTCAACTTCGAGGACATTGAGCTCCAAGAAGATCTCTCTTATCGTGAGCACCCCATGGCTATTCTTGAAGAGACTAAACGCAAGACTCGCAACAAGTCAATCAAATTCCTCAAAGTCAAGTGGTCACACCATTCTGACCGTGAAGCTACCTAGGAACGCGAGGATCACCTCCGTTCTGAGTACCCGGCGTTCTTTCAGTCCTAGATCTCGGGACGAGATCCTCTCGTAGTGGTGGAGTGTTGTAACACCCCAGATATGATTTTCCCAATATGTACTCCAACTCTTGCCGTTTCCGGCGTTAAGTTATTTTATTTTCTCGGGTTCGGGTTTTTTTTTCTCTCCATGTGTTGTTATCGTTGTCATGCATCTCATACCATGTCATCATGTGCATTGCATTTGCATACGTGTTCATCTCGTGCATTCGAGCATTTTCCCCGTTGTCCGTTTTGCATTCCGGCGCTTCGTTCTCCTCCGGTGGCCAATTCTACCTTTCTTTCATGTGTGGGGATTAAACATTTCCGGATTGGACCGAGACTTGCCAAGAGGCCTTGGTTTGTTACCGGTAGACCGCCTGTCAAGTTTCGTACCATTTGGACTTTGTTTGATACTCCAACGGTTAACCGAGGGACCGAAAAGGCCTCGTGTGTGTTGCAGCCCAACACCCCTCCAAGTTGGCCCAAAACCCACCAAAACCTTCTCCATAATCTAGAGCATTCGATCACGATCGCGTGGCCGAAGACCGCACCTCATTTGGACACTCCTAGCTCCCTCTATGCCTATAAAAAGACACCCCCGTTTTTCTCCTTCCCCTTCCTCCCGAAACCCTAGATCCATCCCCTCCCGCCGCCGCCGGACGTGTCCGTCTCCACCCCGCCGCCACGTGTCGCGCCACCGCTGGACCGCGCCGCAGCCCCACTTCGCCGCCGGCCCGCCCGAGCCCGTGGGAGGCCCCCGAGGCCCACATCGCCGCGCCCCGCCGCCCGTTTGCCGTCCTTCGCCCGCGCCTGCCTTCCCCGACGCCGGCAGGTCCTGCCGCCGCCTCGCCCAGCCACCGACCGCCGCGCCGCCGCGGATCCACGCCGCCGACCGCCGCCTTCCGGCCCGCGCCTCTACCCAGCCGATGCGCGCCACCGCCTCCGTCCTTGCTCCGCGCCGCCACCCGGGGAGCGCGCCGGCCGCCGCGGTGCCTTCGCCGGCCTCCCCCCTCCACCGGCGAGCTCTTCCTCTCCGACAAGTCCGGCCAACCTCGGGAACCGCGCCGCTGCTACAGTACCCGGCCGGATCTAGATCTGGAATTGCCTCGGTTGACTTTTGCCCCGAAACCCTAATAATTTGCTCCTGTTCATCGCATCGTAACTGTGCATCCATAGCTCCGTTTTGGGCATATAGTATATCAAAATGTTCGCCTCAGAGAGCACATCATTTCATATCATTGCATCATTTTCATTTGAGTTCATCTTGATGCTCGAAATGCTGTTGGAAGAATGCTATTTGAGATAATTGTCAAATCTGCTGCTCCAATTAGATATTTGTCATTTTTGCCATGATTATTGTGTGCATGATATGCCCCTGAGCTCTTCATGAGTTTTGTTATATGTTTTGCCATCTATCCAGAGGTGCAACCCATGTATTTTTGTGATGTGTGTGGTGACTAGCACAAGCTTGCAAAGTGGAGCATTCGTTAATGCTGATTTCAGGGATCTCAATATGCCATATGTTCTTGTTGTTTCCTAGTGATCCGTGCCTCTTTTGAGGATGATCAGTAAGGATGTTTTGTTAATCTTGTAGTGCTCTATCCATCCATGTCTTTGTTTGCAATTATGGAGCACCCTAGCTTGAGTCAATCGAGTTCTACTTTTGTCATTTCGAGAATCTGGGCAGATTGTCTACTTGTTAGCAATTTTGCCGAGGATGTTGTAGTTGATCCGTGCATGCTATGTTATTGTTCTTGCCATGTCTAGCTTGTATTTTGTGTATTCTTGATGGGTGTATGCTTAGATTGTCATGACTTGCTCTGTAGCGAGTGCATCGAGTTCGTAAACATGCCTACTTGATATCTGTTTCAGCATGCTCCAGTTTTCACTAAGTCTGAGAACTGATTATGTTTTTGCCATGTTCACATGCTTGCAAATGTATTTTCTGATCCCTTTTGGCTCAAGGTCACTAAGGGACTTTTGTTAAGCTCTTTGAGTAGCTCCATGCCATGCTTTACTTTGCCATGTTCAGGTCCTGTAGCATGTTGTTTTCATGCTCCAAAGAGTGCTATCTGATCTGAAATTCCAGACAAGTGTTAATTTCACTAAGTCTGAGATCTGTTTACCAAATGCATTTTTGCCATGCTTGTTTGAACTTGTGAATGGATGTTTTGGCCGTGGCTCAGTGCTAGTCTTTTGTTAAGCATCATGAATGGATCCCTGCCATGTATTTTGATGCCATGTTTGAGTGTTGTAGCATGTTCATCTTGTTGCATTTAGATGGCTACTTACTGTAAATCGCAGAACGTGGCCATATTTGAATCGCTTGCCATTTCCAAACCGTAACTCCGATTTCGGCGTTCTTTATATCGTTTTCAAGCGATTTCATCTCATCTTTCCAGTGGCACACTTGGATTTCCAAGTTGAGGCCAGGTTCATTCATTCCTTGTCTAATCTTGCATATGCATCGCATATTGCATCCCGCATAGCATACCATCTTTGCATCATGTTGTTTGAGTTTGCACGTGGTTGATTGTGTCCTTGTTACTTGTTTGTCTTGTTTGGGTAGAGCCGGGAGACGAGTTCGCTAACGAGGAGCCCGTTGAGTTTGCTTTCGAGGATCCAGTCAACTCTGACAACTTTGCAGGCAAGATGATCATACCCTCGAAATCACTACTATCTTTGCTTTGCTAGATGCTCGCTCTTTTGCTATGCCTATGCTACGATGCCTACCACTTGCTTATCATGCCTCCCAAATTGCCATGTCAAACCTCTAACCCACCATGTCCTAGCAAACCGTTGATTGGCTATGTTACCGCTTTGCTCAGCCCCTCTTATAGCGTTGCTAGTTGCAGGTGAAGATTGGAGACCGTTCCTTGTTGGAACATTATTTACTTGTTGGGATATCATTATATTGCCATGTTATCTTAATGCATCTATATACTTGGTAAAGGGTGGAAGGCTCGGCCTCTCGCCTAGTGTTTTGTTCCACTTTTGCCGCCCTAGTTTCCGTCATATCGGTGTTATGTTCCCGGATTTTGCGTTCCTTACGCGGTTGGGTTATAATGGGAACCCCTTGATAGTTCGTCTTGATTAAAGCTTTTCCAGCAATGCCCAACCTTGGTTTTACCATTTGCCACCTAGCCTCTTTTTCCCTTGGGTTTCCGGAGCCCGAGGGTCATCTTATTTAATCCCCCCCGGGCTAGTGCTCCTCTGAGTGTTGGTCCGACCGAGTAGACTGCGGGGCCACCTCGGGGCAACTTGAGGGTTGGTTTTACTCGTAGGATGTCTCATCTGAGTGTGCCCTGAGAACGAGATATGTGCAGCTCCTATCGGGATTTGTCGGCACATTCGGGCGGTGTTGCTGGATTGGTTTTGACTTGTCGAAGTGTCTTGTAGAACCGGGATACCGAGTCTGATCGGAATGTCTCGGGAGGAGGTCTATTCCTTCATTGACCGTGAGAGCTTGTCATGGGCTAAGTTGGGACTCCCCTGCAGGGATTTGAACTTTCGAAAGCCGTGCCCGTGGTTATGGGCAG
The DNA here is from genome assembly GCF_018294505.1 of Triticum aestivum. NCBI lineage: Eukaryota > Viridiplantae > Streptophyta > Magnoliopsida > Poales > Poaceae > Triticum > Triticum aestivum. The sequence goes on from NC_057806.1 coordinate 607,013,378, forward strand.
ATGGGAATTTGTTAATGTCCGGTTGTAGATAACTTGAACCTTAAAATAATTAAAATGAATCAACAGTGTGAGTTACCGTGATGGTCTCTTCTCAGTGGAGTCCGGGAAGTGAACACAGTGTTGGAGTAATGCTTGCGCAGGTTGTTCTCTAGTTTCTCGCTCGCGCTTTGCCTCCTCTTCTCGCTCTCTTTTGCGAACAGGATAGCCACCATATCTGCTAGTCGCTTGTTGCAGCTCCACATATTTTCCTTGCCTTACCTATTAAGCTTAAATAGTCTTGATCGCGAGGGTGCGAGATTGCTGAGTCCCTGTGGCTCACAGATTACTTCCAAACCAGATGCAGGGCCTGATGTTTCCGCTCCAGATGACATGCTTGAGCTCAAGTGGGAGTTCGATGAGGACTCACGTCGATACTACGTGTCTTTCCCTGATGATCAGTAGTGGTGCCCAGTTGGGGTGATCGGGACCGTGTCGCATGTTGGGTTTATCTTTTATTTTGGCACCGTAGTCAGGCCATGAGTGTTTGAATGTTGTAATGCTATTTATGTACTTTGATTGACGTGGCGAGTGTAAGCCAACTATGTATCTCCCCTTTTATTATATATTTTACATGGGATGTTGTGAAGATTGCCTAACTTGCGACATTGCTTTCAATGCGATTATGTCTCTAAGTCGTGCCTCGACACGTGGGAGCTATAGCTGCATTGAGGGTGTTACAAAATTCCTTTCCAATAATGCGCTCATAGTTTCCTTTCGGCGGAGACTTGGGTGGTTTTGTCAAGGCAGCCAGAGTGCGCTTCGCTTTCACCAGATCTACCTTCTCCTTCGGAGGTGGATGTTTCTTTACTTTCACCCCTTCAAAGAAGTTCCTCACTTCTTCTCGCGCGATCTCGGCGTTCTCCTCCGGGGTCCTCTCGTATGGTAACTTCTCTGGAGTCTTCAGAGAAGGACCGAATCTGTATGTCCTCCCGCCTCTGGCTGTACTGCTAGACGACGGTAGAGCAGACGGAGCGGTTGTCTTCTTTACTTGCTTACGAGGCGGAGGAGAAGGACTACGACGCGCCGGAGCAGCCGGAGCGGTGGTAGGTCTCTTCCGCCCTTGCTGACGAGGCGGAGAAGGAGGAGGCTGGCTGCTCGGGCGCGCCGACACAGGCGAAGAAGGAGGCGGAGTGCCGCCACACGCCGGAGAAGGAGCCGACCGAGTGCCTTGATCGTCACTCGCCGGAGGAGGAGGCGGTGGAGGAGGCAGAGTGCCCTGACTCGCCGGAGGAGGAGGAGGAGGCGAAGGCGTCCAGTTTGGAAGGTTGATGAGCTCCTTCCGCCATAGGCATGGAGTCTTCAGAGCAGAACCCAGCCGAGTCTCCCCTTCACTGGTAGGGTGGTCAAGCTGGAGGTCCTCAAATCCCTTCGTTATTTCATCCACCATCACCCTAGCATATCCTTCTGGAATCGGCCGGTAGTGAAAAGTTGCGCCGGGTTCAGTAGGAAAAACAGAGCCAACAGCCGCCTTGACCTTCATATTAATCCATTGCATCATAAGGTGGCAATTTTGAGACTCCGTGATAGCATCCACGGGATAGCTGGCAGGAGCCGTCAAGACATGCTCTGGCTGAAGCAGCTCGGTGGAAGCCATGCTGCTTCTCTGCTGAGATGGTGGGGTAGCTTTGGTAGTTCGTTTGCTGTGATTTGCCTCTCGTTCCTCTATCGCTTGTACCCTAGCGTGCAGCGCCTGCAGTTGGGTCTGCTCCACTTTCTTCCTCCTCTCATGGCATTTGTAACCGCCTGTGTCCGGAAACCCAGCCTTCCACGGAATGGAGCTTGGCATGCCTCGTGTCCGTCCAGGGTGCTCAGGATTCCCGAGGGCCATTGTGAGCTCGTCGTTCTCTCTGTCTGGAACGAACGTCCCTTGCTACGCTGCTTCGATATAGTGCTTAAGCCTCTTGACTGGTATTTCCATTTGCTCGTCCGTCCAAATGCACTTCCCTGATATAGGGTCCAAGGTTCCGCCAGCCCCGAAGAACCAAGTCCGGCAACGGTCTGGCCAGTTAATTGTCTCTGGTTCGATCCCTTTATCAACCAGATCATTCTCAATCTTGGCCCACTTAGGCCGGGCTGCGAGGTAGCCACCTGACCCCGTGCAATGGTGATGCTTCTTCTTCGCAGCATTTTGCTTGTTTGTCGCTGACATCTTCTTACTCTTTTCTGATGTCTTGTGGGCCACAAATGCGGGCCAGTGATCTCTGATCTTCTCATATCTGCCCTTGAATTCTGGTGTCTCTTTATTTTCGACAAACTTATTCAGCTCTTTCTTCCACCTCATGAATAGTTCTGCCATCCTCTTAAGAGCAAAAGACTTGATTAATTGCTCTTTAACTGGCTTCTCCGGATCATCCTCTGGCGGTAGGGTGAAATTTGACTTCAGCTCAGTCCAAAGATCATTTTTCTGCATATCATTCACATAAGACACCTCAGGGTCTTCTGTAGCCGGCTTTAACCATTGCTGGATGCTGATCGGGATCTTGTCCCTAACCAAAACCCCGCACTGAGCAATAAATGTGCTCTTTGTCTGGAGGGGTTCAATCGGTTGGCCGTCGGGCGCGATTGCTATGATCTCAAACTTTTCATTCGAGCTCAACTTTCTCTTCGGGCCTCGTCTCTTTACTGAAGTTGTGCTCGATCCGGAGGGCTAGAAAAAAGAACAAAGACTTAATTAATATGTGTACATACCAAAACAATGAATGCATCAATTAGCTAGTCAGCAGAAGCTTAACTAATATATATACCTGGCCGGACTCAGTTCGGTCACCGGAGACATCATCACGGTCTCCTTCTTGCACCGGCATTGTGTCACCGGAGCTGTCCTCACAGTCTCCTTCTTGCACCGGCATTAGGTCACCGGAGCCATCATAATCATAGCCAGCTGCTTCCAGACCATCGGTGTCGTTGAGAAACAACAAGCAGACGACATCACTTCCTCGTGCGATTATGTCCCCCAACAACTCTTCTTGTACTTCGTCTCGGGCGGTGTCTATAGTTTCTACAAATATTTACAACATGGAAATTATTATTCAAACATGACAGATGGATATATTAGTGGCAAACGTAGAACTAATATTAATTAGTGGCCTCGACGCTGCTTCTCTAGGGTTTGGAGTGGCCTCGACAACGCTTCAAGGATAAAAAAAGAAGAGGAAGAAGAAAAAAAAGAGGAGAAGAAAGAATAGAGGAGTCCTACTCCTCTATTCTTTCTTCTCCTCTTTCTTTTCTTCTTCTTCCTCTTTTTTTTATCGGGAACGAGGGTTGTCGAGGGTCGCCGAGTGGTAGAGGAAACCCTAAATAGCAAGTATCGTGGGTGTGAGATACATGTGGCCGACGCGAGACACCGACGGCCACATGTATCTCACACCCACGATACTTGCTATTTAGGGTTTCCTCTACCGCTTGGCGACCCTAACCCTCGACGACCCTCGTTCCCGATAAAAAAAGAGGAAGAAGAAGAAGAAAAAGAGGAGAAGAAAGACTTGTGGGACGTGGATGTAGTGTCCGACACCGACGGCCACATGTATCTCACATCGACGATACTTGCTATTTAGGGTTTCCTCTACCGCTCGGCGACCCTGACCCTCGACGACCCTCGTTCCCGATAAAAAAAGAGGAAGAAGATTTTTTTCTTCTTCTTCCTCTTTTTTATCGGGAACGAGGGCCGCCGAGCGGTTCTTTCTTCTCCTCTTTTTTTCTTCTTCTTCCTCTTTTTTTTATCGGGAACAAGGGTCGTCGAGGGTCAGGGTCACCGAGCGGTAGAGGAAACCCTAAATAGCAAGTATCGTGGGTGTGAGATACATGTGGCCGTCGGTGTCGGACACTACATCCACGTCCCACAAGTGACGCGGGTCGACGCCCGCATCACTTGTGGGACGTGGATGTACTGTCCGACACCGACGGCCACATGTATCTCACACCGACGATACTTGCTATTTAGGGTATATTGACCCCCCCTCGTGTTGAAGTTATCGGGAGGTGGTATATATATCGACCCCCCTCGTGTTGAAGTTATCGGGAGGGGGTATATCGACCCCCCTCGTGTTGAAGTTATCGGGAGGGGGTATATCGACCCCCCCTCGTGTTGAAGTTATCGGGAGGGGTATATCGACGATGACAGACCCGATAAAACATAAGAATACAAAGAAGAAATGAAAAGAGGAGAAGAAGAAAAGAATAGAGGAGAAGATCGAAGAAAAAAAGAAGAAAAAAAAAGAGGAGAAGAAGAAAGGAATAGAGGAGAAGAAGAAAAAAATAGAAAATTTCTATTTTTTCTTCTTCTCCTCTATTCCTTTCTTCTTCTCCACTTCCTTTTCTTCCTCTCCTCTTCTTCTCCTCTTCCTTTTCTTCCTCTCCTCTTCTTCTCCTCTTCCTTTTCTTCCTCTCCTCTTCTTCTCCTTTTTCCTCTTCTTATTTTCCTTTTTCCTCTCCTAAATATATAAAACTTTTCTAGAAATGAAACTAACCTAAAATGTACTAAATCAGAGAACATATATAGATAATCCTTTTCTAAATATTTAAATCTAACTTTTGCATATATGAACATATATACACAGAGAACATACAAACATATATACATTTTTATAAAAAAAGCAAAATACAAAATACAAACATATAGAACTAAATAAAACGGGGGGGACCAACGGAGGGGCAGGGCGACAGCGACGGGCGGGGCGGGGCGACGGCGACGGGCGGGGTAGGGGCGACGACGACGGGCGGGGCGGGGCAGGGGCAACGGCGACAGGTGGGGCAGGGCGACGACGATGGGCGGGCCGGGGGCGACTACGAGGGCGGCGGGCGAGGGCACGTGCGACGGCGACGGCGCGGTCGGGGGCGACTGCAGGGGCGGCGGACGGCGTCGGGGCAGCCTAGCGGCGTCGATGAGCTCGGCGTCGTCGGGGCAAATGGTCGATGAGAAACTGAAATTTTCACAAGTCCTGGTTATATACCAAGAGCATTGGTCCCGGTTCGTGGCACCAACCAGGACCAATGCCATCTTTAGTCCCGGTTGGTACCACCAACCGAGACCAAATGCCTCTTTTCAGCAGCCCAAAGGGCGGGAAGCGGCGGTCTTTGGTCCCGGTTGGTGGCACCAACCGGGACTAAAGGGGGGCATTGGTCATGGTTTGTGCCACGAACCGTGACCAATGCCCCCTTTAGTCCCGGTTGGTGCCACCAACCGGGACCAAAGGCCTGCGCCTGCCAAAGCCGCGGTGCGGTGGGATGTTTAGTCCCACCTCGCTAGCTGAGGAGCGGCCGCACCTGTTTATAAGCGCTGCCCCGCCCTCTCCATCGAACTCCTCAGAACTGCAGGCCTTTGGGCCTAATCTTATACCGCTATGCATATGGGCCTGCTGGGCCTTCTGCGGGCCTGAATCCTGGCCCATGGATGGGCTTCTAGTCGTATTCAGGCCGTGGTGGCCCAGTAGGTGGCATTTTTTTTACTTTTTTTTTTCATTTCTACTTAGAACTAAATACTCATACTTTTTAGTGATTTTTTCTTTTAGGTCACAAAAATTATAAACTTTCTCTTAGTGCCATTAGTTTTAAAATTTGAATAGTTTAAATTTGAATTTTTTAAAATTTGTGTGAATCACTAGTTTATGAATAACTTTACTATAAAAATTGATTTTTGAGTCATTCTTTTTCCTGCTATTTAATATTACTGTGTTTTATCATTATACTCAATTTGGTAATTTTAGTTAGTCATAACAAATATTATAGGCATTTTTTTCTTTTTTGCTATTTATATTTTTCATTTCTACTTAGAACAAAATACTTATAGTTTTTTAGTGATTTCTTTTTTCTTTTAGGTCACAAAAATTATAAACTTTCTGTTAGTGCCATTAGTTTTCAAATTTGAAAACACTTTTTTGTTTTTTTTGCTTTTAGTGCCTATTTTTTTCCAGTTTTTTGTTTTGTTTTCTGCATTATTTATTTTCTTTTGTTTTTTGCTTTATTTTTTAATTCTTTTTGCTTTTAGTTTTAGAAAAATTATAAACTTTCTGTTAGTGCCATTAGTTTTCAAATTTGAAAACACTTTTTTAGTTTTTTTGTTTTCTTTGTTGCTTTATTTATTTTATTTTGTTTCTACTTACAACAAAATACTTATTGTTGCTATTTTTATTTTTTTCAGTTTTTTTGTTTTGTTTTCTGTATTATTTATTTTCTTTTGTTTTTTGCTTTATTTTTTAATTCTTTTTGCTTTTAGGTCAGCAAAATTATAAACTTTCTGTTAGTGCCATTAGTTTTAGAAAAATTATAAACTTTCTGTTAGTGCCATTAGTTTTCAAATTTGAATAGTTAAAATTTGAATTCTTTGAAATTTGTGTGAATCACAAGTTTGTGATTAACTTTACTAAAAAATGAACATAGATGCACCTATAGAGAAAATTCGACCTAAATTCATAGTTTTCAAATGAACTCTGAAAAAGTTGGCATAGCATACTCGTGTGTTACAAAGTTGGCATGGTATCATCATAATAGTTGCGGGAGAAAGTCTTCACTTTTTCTTCGCTTGTGTCATTTGCTTATTGCGCCGTAACCATGGATAATCTTCATCGTTTATCAGGATGCTTGGGTCAGCCTTGACATTGAAGGGAGGAATTTCATGAAACTTTTCATAATCTTCAGACATGTCTGTCTTGCCCTCCACTCCCAGGATATCCCTTTTTCCTGAAAGAACTATGTGGCGCTTTGGCTCATCGTATGATGTATTCGCTTCCTTATCTTTTCTTTTTCTCGGTTTGGTAGACATGTCCTTCACATAGATAACCTGTGCCACATCATTGGCTAGGACGAACGGTTCGTCAGTGTACCCAAGATTTTTCAGATCCACTGTTGTCATTCCGTACTGTGGGTCTACCTGTACCCCGCCGCCTGACAGATTGACCCATTTGCACTTAAACAAAGGGACCTTAAAATCATGTCCGTAGTCAAGTTCCCATATGTCCACTATGTAACCATAATATGTGTCCTTTCCGCTCTCGGTTGCTGCATCAAAGCGGACACCGCTGTTTTGGTTGGTGCTCTTTTGATCTTGGGCGATCGTGTAAAATGTATTCCCATTTATCTCGTATCCTTTGTAAGTCAATACAGTCAAAGATGGTCCCCTGGACAACAAGTACAGCTCATCACAAACAGTGTTGTCACCTCTGAGACGTGTTTCCAACCAACTGCTGAAAGTCCTGATGTGTTCACATGTAATCCAGTCGTCGCACTGCTCCGGGTGTTTGGAGCGCAGACTGTTCTTGTGTTCATCGACATACGGGGTCACCAAGGTAGAGTTCTGTAGAACTGTGTAGTGTGCTTGAGACCAAGAATATCCGTCCCTGCATATTATTGAGTCACTTCCAAGAGTGCCTTTTCCAGTCAGTCTCCCCTCATACCGCGATTTAGGGAGACCTATCTTCTTAAGGCCAGGAATGAAGTCAACACAAAACCCGATAACATCCTCTGTTTGATGGCCCATGGAGATGCTTCCTTCTGGCCTAGCGCGGTTACGGACATATTTCTTTAGGACTCCCATGAACCTCTCAAAGGGGAACATATTGTGTAGAAATACGGGCCCCAGGATGACAATCTCGTCGACTAGATGAACTAGGACGTGCGTCATGATATTGAAGAAGGATGGTGGGAACACCAGCTCGAAACTGACAAGACATTGCGCCACATCACTCCTTAGCCTTGGTACGATTTCTGGATCGATCACCTTCTGAGAGATTGCATTGAGGAATGCACATAGCTTCACAATGGCTAATCGGACGTTTTCCGGTAGAAGCCCCCTCAATGCAACCGGAAGCAGTTGCGTCATAATCACGTGGCAGTCATGAGACTTTAGGTTCTGAAACTTTTTCTCTGGCATATTTATTATTCCCTTTATATTCGACGAGAAGCCAGTCGTGACCTTCATACTGAGCAGGCATTCAAAGAAGATTTCTTTCTCTTCTTTCGTAAGAGCGTAGCTGGCAGGACCTTTATACTGCTTCGGAGGCATGCCGTCTTTTTCGTGCAAACGTTGCAGGTCCTCCCGTGCCTCAGGTGTATCTTTTGTCTTCCCATACACGCCCAAGAAGCCTAGCAGGTTCACGCAAAGGTTCTTCGTCACGTGCATCACGTCGATTGAAGAGCGGACCTCTAGGTCTTTCCAGTAGGGTAGGTCCCAAAATATAGATTTCTTCTTCCACATGGGTGCGTGTCCCTCAGCGTCATTCGGAACAGCTAGTCCGCCGGGACCCTTTCCAAAGATTACGTGTAAATCATTGACCATAGCAAGTACGTGATCACCGGTACGCATGGCGGGCTTCTTCCGGTGATCTGCCTCGCCTTTGAAATGCTTGCCTTTCTTTCGACATTGATGGTTGGTCGGAAGAAATCGACGATGGCCCAGGTACACATTCTTCCTGCATTTGTCCAGGTATATACTTTCAGTGTCATCTAAACAGTGCGTGCATGCGTGGTATCCTTTGTTTGTCTGTCCTGAAAGGTTACTGAGAGCGGGCCAATCGTTGATGGTCACGAACAGCAACGCCTTTAGGTTAAATTCCTCCTGTCTGTGCTCATCCCACGTACGTACACCGTTTCCATTCCACAGCTGTAAAAGTTCTTCAACTAATGGCCTTAGGTACACATCAATGTCGTTGCCGGGTTGCTTAGGGCCTTGGATGAGAACTGGCATCATAATGAACTTCCGCTTCATGCACATCCAAGGAGGAAGGTTATACATACATAGAGTCACGGGCCAGGTGCTGTGATTGCTGCTCTGCTCCCCGAAAGGATTAATGCCATCCGCGCTTAAAGCAAACCATACATTCCTTGGGTCCTTTGCAAACTCATCCCAGTACTTTCTCTCGATTTTTCTCCACTGCGACCCGTCAGCGGGTGCTCTCAACTTCCCGTCTTTCTTCCGGTCCTCACTGTGCCATCGCATCAACTTGGCATGCTCTTCGTTTCTGAACAGACGTTTCAACCGTGGTATTATAGGAGCATACCACATCACCTTCGCAGGAACCCTCTTCCTGGGGGGCTCGCCGTCAACATCACCAGGGTCATCTCGTCTGATCTTATACCGCAATGCACCGCATACCGGGCATGCGTTCAGATCCTTGTATGCACCGCGGTAGAGGATGCAGTCATTAGGGCATGCATGTATCTTCTCCACCTCCAATCCTAGAGGGCATACGACCTTCTTTGCTGCGTATGTACTGTCGGGCAATTCGTTATCCTTTGGAAGCTTCTTCTTCAATATTTTCAGTAGCTTCTCAAATCCTTTGTCAGCCACAGCATTCTCTGCCTTCCACTGCAGCAATTCCAGTACGGTACCGAGCTTTGTGTTGCCATCTTCGCAATTGGGGTACAACCCTTTTTTGTGATCCTCTAACATGCGATCGAACTTCAGCTTCTCCTTTTGACTTTCGCATTGCGTCCTTGCATCGACAATGACCCGGCGGAGATCATCATCATCGGGCACATCGTCTGGTTCCTCTTGATCTTCAGCAGCTTCACCCGTTGCAGCATCATTGGGCACATCGTCTGGTTCCTCTTGATCTTCACCAGCTCCCCCCGTTGCAGCATCACCGTATTCAGGGGGCACATAGTTGTCATCGTACTCTTCTTCTTCGCCGTCTTCCATCATAACCCCTATTTCTCCGTGCCTCGTCCAAACATTATAGTGTGGCATGAAACCCTTGTAAAGCAGGTGGGAGTGAAGGATTTTCCGGTTAGAGTAAGACCTCGTATTCCCACATTCAGTGCATGGACAACACATAAAACCATTCTGCTTGTTTGCCTCAGCCGCATCGAGAAACTCATGCACGCCCTTAATGTACTCGGAGGTGTGTCTGTCACCGTACATCCATTGCCGGTTCATCTGCGTGCATTATATATAATTAAGTGTCCAAATTAATAGAAGTTCATCATCACATTAAAACCAAAGTACATACATAGTTCTCATCTAACAACATATAGCTCTCCAGAGCATCTAATTAATTAAACCATACATTGAAACTATGTAAAACATTTCAATGCGAAAACAAATGCGATCATAATCGCAACCAAGGTAACAATTGATCCAACGGCATAATGATACCAAGCCTCGGTATGAATGGCATATTTTCTAATCTTTCTAATCTTCAAGCGCATTGCATCCATCTTGATCTTGTGATCATCGACGACATCCGCAACATGCAACTCCAATATCATCTTCTCCTCCTCAATTTTTTTATTTTTTCCTTCAACAAATTGTTTTCTTCTTCAACTAAATTTAACCTCTCGACAATAGGGTCGGTTGGAATTTCCGATTCACATACATCCTACATAAATAAAATCTATGTCACGTTGGTCGGCATAATTTTCATAAACAATAAATGAACCAATAGTTATAAAGATAATATATATACCACATCCGAATCATAGACAGGACGAGGGCCGACGGGGGCGGATACCAAAACCATCGCACTATATAAGATGCAATAATAAAAGTAAGAAAATAATACAAGTATCTATGTAAACATACAAGTAAGAATATTTTTCCTTTCAGAAAGAAGATAAGAACAAGAGGCTCACCACGGTGGTGCCGGCGATGAGCTCGGCGCGGGTGATCGACGGCGGTGAAGACGGGGACGGGGCGTGACGGACCGCTAAACCTAGACAAATATTGAGGAAAATGGAGCTTGGAGGTCGAGCTTGGAGAGGAGAAAGCTTAAGTAGTGTGGCTCGGGCATTCCATCGAACACCTTGTGTGCATAGGAGGTGAGCTAGAGCACCACCAAGCCCTCTCCCCCTCGGCCAGAAAAAAACAGAGCAGTGTGCTCTGCTCTTACGCGAGGGGGTATATATAGGCACCTCATTGGTCCCGGTTGGTGGCATGAACCGGGACTAAAGGGGAGCCTTTGGTCCCGGTTCAAGCCACCAACCGGGACCAATGGTGGTGGGCCAGGAGCGAGGCCCATTGGTCCCGGTTCGTCCCACCAACCGGGACCAAAAGGTCCAGATGAACCGAGACCAATGGCCAACGTGGCCCGGCCGGCCCCCTGGGCTCACGAACTGGGTCCAATGCCCCCATTGGTCCCAGTTCTGGACTGAACCGGGACTAATGGGCTGACCCGGCCTGGACCGTTGCCCCCTTTTCTACTAGTGCCTCAAGCAATTGCCACATTCGATGCTCTTTCATTTTCAGCGTGGCCACAATAGGGCTCCTCCTGTCCATCTATGAAATTTGTCCCCTTTAAGCTGGTAGGTGATAATGCATTACGGAACATCGTTGTCTCATTACCCCCCACTCAGTAGGACACCCTTCTATCTTTTCTTCTGCGACAATAGCTCTTCCACTAGGACACCCTTCTATATTGATGGTGTCTCCAATAGTTGCATAACATTTGAAGTAGGAGCATTTGGCCGTGAAGGTTGGAGAAGATGATACTGATCTCGATCGCGCTATTGATACCCAACATCCTTTTGGCCCACTAGGTTTAGAGAGCACCATTTTGACAAAGGCCATAAAAAGATGATGGTGCCGGCCAGGCCACTTCGCTATTGAGGATTAGCCAACACGGGTCTATTTATAACTCAATGAAGTTGACTTGACATACTTGTCACATCAAGGTCATTCAAGCCGTTGATCAAAGGTCTTCTTGCCGAGGAGCTCGAGGCTCAAGAGTATGCTCGCTACTCATGGTATCAACAACCTAGGATCGTTGCTAGCTAGGGAGCTCATCTTTCATGCCCGATGGACGCAATTTATAGATCCATGGCTCGAAGAACAATGCCATCCTGATCTTGAAGCTCAATCACGAGTCAAACATGAAGGTTGGGATCTATGATTCCATCCACTACACGGAGAGGGTGATCACTCGTCATTATCACCCTATTTTTCCCTACTTATGAGGAGGGTCATGTGCATGTTGTGGTGGGCTTTGGGTTAGGGTATATTAGAAATACCTGATGTTGATGATGGATGATCAAGCTATTATTGGTGGTTTTTGCATCATGATTGCAAGACAAAACCCCTGATGTTCCCTGATGATCAAACAACTTAATCATAATAGTTTATGCACTTATTGCAAGTCTATCTTTGTGAAGTTAATAATGATGGTTTGTGAACCGAGCCCAACTAAGATGGTTAGGTTCCTTGTGATGGAGCCAACCCACCATGGTTCAAGTCCTAAACTCTTGCATTTTACCAGATTTATTTCAGACTTTTGGTGATGTTCGTTCAATGGGAGAAGACATTCCTGTCGACTATGAAGGCGCCTGTGGTGACTTCGTCATAAGATATTATGCCGGTTCAGTATCCCGACAAATCTCATAAGGGTAGGGCGTGCGTTCTTAGGGGTGAGTGTATGTGTGTGTGTATATGACATCTATGTGTTGTACTATGTTAAAAAAGTAGAGACGGTTTTAAATTGCTCCGACATGAACAGTAAATTTGATTTTTTTCTTCAAAAAAGTATGTTTGTTTTTTTGCACCGAATATGCTCGGAGTGTGCTATGAAAAATTTCATGGAGAAATGACCACGGAAATTTGCATGCTCCTAGCACACTCAAGCATCCTTGGTGCTAAAAAAAACAGAATATTTTTCTATTTATTCGCAAAATTTACTGTTCATGAGGAGCAGATTGGATTATCGATTGTGATGATGTATATTTATATTGTGATATCAAATCAATGTGGTATTATCACACTCTTGAGAAGAGGCATTCACAATCAGTGGCGGAGGCAGAAAAATTGGATTAGGGGGGGGGGGCAAGTGCCACTGAAATAGGTTGGGGAGGGCCAATTCATAGAAAAATAGATGTTTAGTAGTAAAAAAAAATTCTAATTCAACACTATTCACCAGTAATTTAGTAGTAAATTCATGTTGTTAGGGGCCAGGGTCCGTGCTGGCACCCCTGTCTCCGCCACTGTTCACAATGCCAGCAACTAAGCGTTAGAGAAAAAAACATGGTGATTTCTCACCTAGGCCCGCCCCACGCGCCCGTGGCACAAAAGATATTTCCTGCTATGGTGTATGTGTTCCCACTTCTCATGCATCACTTATATACATATGTGTGCTGTACCAATTTATCTCTTTTTGAATATACTCCACTTCCTCTTTATCATAGTGTAAGAAAACGTCTTGCATTTTGATACGGAGGGAGTACTTGGATAGTATGAGGTACTCCAAAATGGATTGCATATTCTCTTTACCAAAATATCTAGGGCCAGTTCTTTTGGGCGATTCTACCAGAATCACCCCCCTCCCTAGCTTCTCCCAGAATAATCACTCCATATGTTTTTTACAATACTAGCTAATTAGACCTTAACTAAATAGGATTGTAAAAAAAATATGGAGTGGCGATTCTGGGAGAAGCTGAGGAGGGGGGCGATTCTGGGAGAATCGCCGAAAAGAACTGGCCTCTATTCTGCTTGCATAATTAGCATATGTTGTCCTTTTATAAATGAGAAAAGGTTATAAAATGTAAATGGCCCAGATGACAATTTTCATGTAACATAAAATGAGGCAATCTTAGAAATAACTTTAGATGTTGGAGTAATTACCGAAGTCATTTAGGGGGTAATTAAGAACTTCAGATGTTGGAGTATATTGGAGTTATAGACTCCTGGGATTACATAATACTATAACTGATTTGTAGATAACTTTTGTCTTAATATATTGCAGTAGGACACTCCTACTGTTTGTTACTTCAAAAAGGGATTACATATTATTGCTCATAATATAACAGGCAGAGTTTATTGAAGTGATTTACAAAACTCACTAAGGATCCCAAGTTATGATGCAGACCCATTAAGTATCCGCAGATGTTACATAAAACAAAAATGATTGTATTTTCCTCTGAAAATGCAATGTTGCCGAGTACATGAACAATTGATGCCTCAAAGACAAAATCTGATGGTCGACCCAAATTTTGTCTTGCCTTGTAAGTCCGTATGAAATTCGAGTTGAATAAAGCCTGGAACTTCTTGCATGGTATCGTTGTCACACATTGAATCGGAAGAGCATGACATCTCCTTCCTGCACAATATACTCCTTCCCTTCCAACCTCATCTGCAGTCATAGAGAGGGAAATAAATAAAGAAATTTCCTTATGTGCTTCATCTCTAAAACTAGCTAGTATTTATTCATATAAGTGCACATATTGTTACCACTCCCTTCTCCCTTGCTGCTCCAAGAGTACCCGCCGCAACAAAATCATCGTAAGATACCTGAGTCATGGTATGTGACCGTTGTGAAATTATTAAAATAACACCAGAAAATAATGGTACAGTACATGAAAAGAACCTGAAACTATCTCATTACTAGCACAGTACCCTGATACTTACAGTTTCAGCTCTAATGAAGCCTTTCTGGAAGTCGCTATGAATAACTCCGGCTGCTTGAGGTGCAGTCATGCCTGTAACAATAACATCCAAGACAAAACATAGTCAAAATTTTGTGCCCATGGTGCAAAAAGATGAAGGCAGTTCCTACAGTAATTGAAAATACAGTAACAGAATTGTGAGAATGCGAATAAAACCTGCAATAATGGTCCAAGCTTTTGTTTCCTGACAAAAGGAAAAAAAAGGATTTGAAAGTTAGGATCAACAGCTGAAGAACAAAGTGTCTTAACAGCAGAAGAGATTCACCTGCTCTCCGGTAGTGAAATAAGTTCTTAGTCCCAAAAGGTTATATGTTGCTTTTACCAAGTTGCCTAGCCCACTTTCGGCAACATCAAGAGAATTTAGGTATTCAACTCTCTCTTCCAGTGGTAGTTCAGACAGTTCAGCCTCAACCTGGTGCACTCACAATTTCATTAGCTTACATAGATAATAGATCAGGTGAAATTGTCTAATGCCTAGGTCGATGCATATGGTATCACTTATCACAAACCTGAGCTGATATTGTAACCATGCCAGATTTCAGCTCTGATGCTAGTTTGGCCACCTCCTGGACATGGGGATTTTTATCAGGGTCGGCAAGATCAGACTCTGTTACATTAGCAACATAAATGACTGGCTTCATAGTGAGCAGATAAAGATGTTGTATAGCTTCTTTCTCATGGTCAGGCAAATCAACAGATCTTGCAGGCTTTCCATCCATAAGTGCATCCAGAATTTTTTCTAATCCTGACCTTTCCGCTCCTTCCTGAGTAATGAAAACTGGAATCAAGAACAAAACCTATCAAATAATGGTAGAGCTTGTGAATATCTTACTTACCTTCACTTTTACTTGTGGATCCTTAGTTTTGCTCTTTTTAAGCTTATCCAATCTCTTCTCTATCTGCAGTATTTTACAAAATTCTTGGTTAAGTATGAACATAAACAAAAAAAAATCCACACTTAAATCCCTCGCCCATTATATTACCTGTTCAAGATCACAAAATATGAGTTCTAAGTTAATCACATCAATATCTGACTTGGGATCAACTTTTCCATTCACGTGAACAATATCATCATCTTCAAAACATCGCACAACCTGAAAATCCAATGAAGAAAAGATTGGTGCTAAGTTCATCCTTAGAACCTCAACAACCAATAGCCTATTATGTTTTTCAAACTAAATGCAAGGCAGCACAACAAGGACCAAGTCCCATTAATGAATAACAGTGCCAGAAAAAAGGGTAATCATCGGATGTTCCAACATTGTACAACTACAACCACTGAACTGATAAAGGAACATCTATTGGAGAATTATAGTGATTCAAAATCTGCAAAATAAGAGGACACCAACAGAATGGCATGCAGCAGTTGAGAAAACATGGGAATGCAGCTAGTAAAAAAGATGCAAAGTTTGAGTTTCCAGAAACTTGACAAATGCCTGAGAGCACAAACATATAAAAGTCAGCAAACTGACCTGGAGTATAGAATCAACTTCACGGATGTTTGAAAGAAATTGATTTCCCAGTCCCTGAAGTCAACAACCAGGTAAACATTTTCATATATAAACTATTGAAAAACAATCATCGACATGTTGTGTTCTGCACTTGGAGTAAAACGAAGACAGCTGGTACCTCTCCTTTGCTTGCTCCTTTGACGAGGCCTGCAATGTCGACAAGCTCAATGGATGTCGGGACCGTCTGCTTGGACTTGCTTAACTTTGAGAGCACGTCCAAGCGAGGATCGGGAATAGCCACGACGCCAGTGTTTGGGTTTATGGTGCAGAAGGGAAAGTTTGCAGCTTGGGCCTTCCCATTTTCAACCTAACAGCATTGAGAAACGAACTCACATTTTGTTATTGCGATAAATACGTGCCAATTGCATTTCACATTGCGAAACATAGAAACCATTCCATGAAGCAGTCATTGTTGCAAGAGCATAAATTATGCAGTGAGCGTGAATAACACAAGAAACAAGAATAATTCATCAAAACTCTCTTCATGTTCCAAACATATTAACCATTTCAACCTTTGGACGACAGCATCTCTAAGCGGCAAAACATCGAACACTTCAAATGCAGTGACATTGGCCCTACAGTCCTACAGGCACGCTTTATATACTAGAAAAACCAGTGCACGAATAGAAGGAGAAAATTTCATTGCCCCCGGCTACTTCGAGCTCTGGACAAGACGACATCCTTCTCACGGACAGGAGCATTTTTAATTTTCAAGCAGCGGGTTCTGTATGTGTTCAATTGGTGACTTACAATGGCGTTGAAGAGGGTGGACTTGCCGACGTTGGGCAGGCCGACGATGCCGGCGCGGAGGCTCATGCTAATCTTCGCGTTGCGGCCCGAGGAGTACCGCCGCGCGCCGCCGCTGCCGCCGACGCCGCCGACGCCCCGGCTCCGCTGCCAGCGCAGGAGCAGCGCCGAGGAGGCGCGAGAGGAGGGCAACGGCAAGGGCGTCGTCGCCGGCACGGCCGGCGTCCGCGTGAACCCCACGAACGCCGAGCCGAGGGCGCGGGACATCGTCGCCATGGGCACTCGCCGCCGGCGAAGCAGGCGGGAAGAGGCGGAGGCGTACGGCGAGAGACACACGAGAGACTAGCGCGAGATAGAATAGAGCGATAGGACCACGTGAGCGGCACGTGAGAGTTGAAGCCCATAGCGCACTTTTCCGTCTCGTTTCGTTTCCCTCCTCGCGTCGCCCTCGCCGGCGCTGCCATGCGCCGCCGCGTCCTCATCCGCCTCAGGCCACCGGCGCGGCGATGCTTCTGCGCGCCGCTCTCGACCGCGGCCTCGACGGCGGCGGCCGCGCCCAGCGCCTACCGCCTGCTCGCGCTCCTCCGCGGCTGCGTCGCCCCGCCGCACCTCCCGCTGGGCCTCCGAATCCACGCGCGCGCCGTCACCTCGGGCCTCCTCGCGGCCGCCGACGGGCCGGCGGGCGCGCTCCAGACGCGGCTCATCGGCATGTACGTCCTGACGCGGCGCTTCCGGGACGCGGTCGCGGTCTTCTCCTCGCTCCCGCGCGCGGCCGCCGCGTCGGCGCTCCCCTGGAACTGGCTCATCCGCGGGCTCACCATGGCCGGGCACCACCGCTTCGCCGTGCTCTTCTACGTCAAGATGTGGGCGCACCCGTCCGCGCCGCGGCCGGACGGCCACACCCTCCCCTACGTCGTCAAGTCGTGCGCCGCGCTCGGCGCGCTCGCCCTCGGCCGCCTCGTGCACCGCACCGCGCGGGCGCTCGGGCTCGACCGCGACATGTACGTCGGGAGCGCGCTCATCAAGATGTACGCGGACGCCGGCCTCCTGGGGGGCGCGCGCGAGGTGTTCGACGGAATGGCCGAGCGGGACTGCGTCCTGTGGAACGTGATGATGGACGGGTACGTCAAGGGTGGCGACGTGGCCAGCGCGGTGGGGCTGTTCGGAGCCATGAGGGCGTCCCGCTGTGACCCCAACTTCGCGACCCTGGCGTGCTTTCTGTCTGTGTGCGCCACGGAGGCTGACTTACTCTCAGGGGTGCAGCTCCACACCCTGGCGGTGAAGTATGGGTTAGAGCCAGAGGTCGCCGTGGCGAACACGTTGGTGTCAATGTACGCCAAATGCCAGTGCTTGGATGATGCGTGGAGGTTGTTTGACCTGATGCCGCGGGACGATTTGGTAACCTGGAACGGGATGATATCCGGGTGCGTTCAGAACGGGCTTGTCGACGATGCATTGAGATTGTTCTGTGACATGCAGAAGAGTGGTCTTCAGCCTGATTCAGTTACACTGGCAAGCTTGTTACCAGCTTTGACCGATTTGAATGGTTTCAAGCAGGGGAAGGAGATACATGGCTACATTGTCAGGAACTGTGTGCATTTGGATGTCTTCTTGGTGAGTGCTTTGGTGGACATATATTTCAAGTGCAGGGATGTGAGGATGGCACAAAATGTCTTTAATGCTACAAAGACCATCGATGTGGTTATTGGTAGTACAATGATCTCGGGTTATGTTCTTAATGGGATGAGCGAAGCGGCAGTGAAAATGTTTCGGTACCTCTTGGAAGTGGGCATCAAACCAAATGCCGTCATGGTAGCTAGCACGTTGCCAGCATGTGCTTGCATGGCTGCTATGAAGCTTGGTCAGGAGCTCCATGGGTATGTTCTGAAAAATGCATATGAAGGAAGGTGTTATGTGGAGAGTGCATTAATGGACATGTATGCGAAATGCGGTAGACTTGACCTTAGCCATTATATCTTCTCTAAGATGTCTGCTAAGGATGAGGTGACATGGAACTCGATGATTTCAAGCTTTGCACAGAATGGGGAACCTGAAGAAGCTCTTGAGTTGTTTCGTCAAATGAGTATGGAAGGAGTGAAGTACAGTAATGTGACCATATCTTCCATCCTATCAGCATGTGCAGGCTTACCAGCTATATATTATGGAAAGGAGATCCATGGTATCATTATAAAGGGTCCCATAAGAGCAGATGTGTTTGCTGAGAGTGCTCTCATAGATATGTATGGCAAATGTGGGAACTTAGAATTGGCTTTTCGTGTTTTTGAATTCATGCCTGAGAAGAATGAAGTGTCATGGAATAGTATAATCTCTGCCTATGGGGCTCATGGCCTTGTTAAAGAGTCGGTGAGTTTATTATGCCGCATGCAAGAGGAAGGATTCAACGCAGACCATGTAACATTCCTTGCTTTGATATCTGCTTGTGCTCACGCTGGGCAGGTTCAAGAAGGACTCCGACTTTTTAAATGCATGACTGAGGAATATCAGATTGCACCTCGAGTGGAACACTTAGCTTGCATGGTTGACTTATATAGCCGGGCTGGGAAGTTGGATAAAGCCATGCAATTTATTGCTGACATGCCTTTCAAGCCGGATGCTGGCATTTGGGGTGCTCTTCTCCATGCTTGCCGTGTGCATCGCAACGTTGAACTTGCAGAGATTGCTTCTCAAGAACTATTCAAGTTGGATCCTCATAATTCAGGTTATTATGTGCTCATGTCCAATATCAATGCTGTTGCTGGACGGTGGGATGGTGTCTCAAAAATGAGAAGATTGATGAAGGATAAGAAAGTTCAGAAGATACCTGGTTACAGCTGGGTAGATGTTAATAATACCAGCCATTTATTTGTTGCAGCAGACAAAAGCCATCCTGATTCTGAAGATATTTACATGTCTTTGAAGAGCCTTCTTCTAGAATTAAAACATGAAGGCTACGTTCCCAGGCCAGACATATGTTATACCACGCAACCAGACAACACCACCCAGGTTCAGCAATGATTTCTCTGCAGATTATTTTATTCACCATGCATTTTCATAGTTCAAACCCTTGTTCAACCATTGCGTTTCTTTGTTCTTATCACCTTCTGTAACTAAAATGATACAAAAATGAACTATTTGGACAAGGTCCCGCTGTATTGCTGATCCATCCATGTCAAACTAAATGAGACAGCAGGAATCAGGATCAGTATACTGTCATTCCTAATGAGGTGACAACATATTACATTTTTTCCTTTAACATAGTTTGCAGGTTAGTAAAAAAAATCGTTCTTGTATATATATTTTCTTCTTCTAGAACATGCACCGAAATGCGTGTCATTTTGTATTAGGAGTCGAAGAACTAAGAACCAAAGCCGACTAAAACCCAAAACTGTACAGTTAGTTGCAGAAAAAGCCATTTTAATATGGTATAGTCGTTTAGTGATTTGCTTGCCTGTTTTGTTCTGTTTCTATGTTGCTGTAGAAGGCAAGTTTGGGCGATTTGGAAGACTGTCCCATGCAGTTAGTTCTTTTGTCTTCTCAATTGCAATTGAGAGTATACTAATGTTCTTTTCTTACTGTAGGTAATGACAATTTGATTGTGATTTATCCCAGTGGAAGTTATCTGATATTCTGATGGTGATAAAGGAGAACTCGTTATTGTACAAATGTTGCATAGAGCAAAGCAAAGCTTCTACTGCAGTACGATTCCATGTTTCCATGTGAAGAAGTGGCGAGTTGACTTGCTTGTGCATCAGCTGAACCCTAAACGCTCAATTCGTAATGCAGTAAGAACACATGCCCCTTTTGTTTTGTTTGTTTTCTGGTTAACTTCTTTATCATCCTTTGCAAAGATATGATAGTTGTAAGAAAAAGCCTATTCTCATTTTCTCCTTTTTGTTTAACTACGAGTTCTAATTCCTAACACTACTTTTCCACAGAAATTCAAATGGCCATGGAATGTGTCAGGTCCATCTTGGTCATGTATCCCCTGTACATAGGCGCGGTCTTATCAACAAAGTTCATATAATTCTTTGACGGCTCAAACTCTCAATGCTGACAGTTTATTCCTTGGGACTGTGTAAGTTCTGCAAGCTAACTTGTATGGCCTTTTCGTCTTGAACTTGGACAGCATTATTCTATTTGTGTGCCATAATGTTCTACTCCCTCTGTTCCTAAATATAAGTCTTTTTAGAGATTTGAATATGAACTACATACGGATGAATATAGACGTATTTTAGAGTGTAAATTCACTCATTTTGCTCCGTATGTAGTCCATATTAGAATCTCTAAAAAGACTTATATTTAGGAACGGAGGGAGTAGAAGCTATTGGTGTAATTTCTTGGAAAGTTATGTCCCGTGAAAAGAAAATCTAAAAGTGCTGTCCGGATGGATAAATCTAAGCTATTGGTGTATAGATTGTGCTAAAGTTAATCATTTTTGTCCAGTGAAAAGAATATCTAATTCTGTTGGTTCTGAGTTTCGTGTTTCTGCCCTCTACACAGTTTTTTGGTCATTTCGTAAGCCTAGTTATGCAGGTTGGCAGGCCTGTGAAAACCATAAGAACACGTGAGATTCAACATTTTCACAACAGCTCGACATGCTTATGAAACAAGGTTGTGTAGCACAACAAGGTTAACGATGAAATGTGAGCGACCTGTTGAGTCAGTCGATCATTTGAACTGATCACTAGGTAATTTTATTGTTTCTCCCTACTGCTATGTGCACACCTTTCAAACAAGTCTTGTATCAGTGAATTGATCGCCATATATGCTTGAATTCGTGTCACAGGTCTTTGGATCTAGAACAGAGGACCCCTGGGTGGTATGGCTTGGAGTTATTCTATAGGTCTGTTCAAATCTTGACAAGAAATATTATCGTTTGATGAAAATGATAACTTGCTGAAAATTCACATTTGCTCTTCAGATGTTTCGGAACAGAATATGGAATAGTAGTTAATTGGCCAGCCATATATTTGTTTCCTCTATAGTTCATACTTCATACATGATACGAAATCAGTCGCAGAGAAATAACTCAAAATGCACAATATATTTTCATCAGCTGGTGTTTTGGTCCACAATTAGAACTTGAATAATAAAAATCTCACATGCTCAAGTTTGGCAGGTTAATCTCAAGGTCACTTTACATGTCATAAATCACGCTTGTTAACTCTTATTATATTCCTGTAAGAGAACTTGACTCATATCTCATCATCCAATATTTTCACATCATTTGGAAGCTTCTCGCGCCGTATCTGCGCAAGACTCTGGGGATTTCTCGTCGCGTCCAGCATCCTATCCAAGAACTGAACGAACCGGCGATCCTCGTGAGCAACCTGTGGGTCTGAAAACCTAGCGAGGTTATCTTGATCCTGCACCATTACAAGCAAAAGGCATCGATAAATGGACGAACTCTTCAAGAGAAGCAACATACACATGGTACTAACCATCCTCCAAAAATACCACTGTTTATTTTTTCAGAAGTATGCACAGGTTAGGTTTTATTTCATGACTACCTCATCGCTCGATTCGAAACTGTAAATAAAACGCTGGGCAATCTTGCATTTATTCGTTCAGACCAAGAAAACCTTCAGCCGTTATGCATAAAATAAATAAAAAACATGTTGATTTGGTGGAGAAATGGGTCCAGGGGCACTCATTGCTTTGCCCATCAGCAAGTTGCAGGAAGAGACCCTGCATTCATCCATTCCTGGGAGAAATCTGTGGGTAAAGTAAAGAAGGGCGAACCTTGCTTGCGCTGCCCGCGCCGGCTTGCTCACACACGCTGCTGCAGAACGATGGATGGCTCGCCGTAGGAACCAGACGGCGGAGCCCCTCCCCGCGTCCGAACAGCTGCGACTGGCGGTCGCCGGGGGCGAGACGGCAGATGGAATGGATCCTCCTGAGCAGCATCTCCGACGCCATGCCTGCTCCCTTCTCCTCTCCTCTAGCTTTCCCCTGCTCCAAGTACTTGGGTGGGAACAGAATAGAGCCGTCCAGGGTGTATTAGTATCAGCAGCAGCAGTACGCAAGGTATCGCATCTTGGCTGGTCGCGGAAGGCGTCGGTGCGCCGGTGGTGACCTCGTCTGAACCGACCGGGTCCTACGGACCGTTGACCGGTAGCACAACGTTAGTTGAAACCTGAGTAGATTTTTTTCTAGAAGAGTTGAAACTTAGGTGGAAGTGGAACGCGTTTGGTCTCTTCGCTGGTCACTTTTGTTTAATTGTTTTCAGTCCCCAGGCTTAGTTAGCCTCTGAGCTGTGATATAAGTATAATAATAACCTAATAGGACTAAGCGTGGGTTCCAAGTTTAAGTCCCCTGGCTTAGTTAGCCATGGTTGATCGCAGCCATGCATTCCTTTGTGTGCACGGCTGGGTCAGAGATGGTCCATTGCAATACGCAACTCACAGTACTAGTGAACAGTGAAAGCGTAGAGGTTTAGCTGCAAAAGATGCCTCAGGCCGAACTGGCAGATGCCATCACATGACCAACTTATATAAACAAGTGATTCAGATTCTTCAGAGTGCTAGCAGAGTCAGTAGCTGCACATATCTGAAGATCATATTCATACATCCGTAGGGGAAAACTTTGGACATGCCACACAGAATTTTACACGTCGGACGGTACAAAAAATAGCTATCGCACGTTTGACTCATTGCATTTTTTTTTCACCAGCCAACTCGCAATAGATTCTCCCGTCGAAATGCGGGGGAAATGGTTGCTCTGCAACTCAATTGTAGATTTATGTGTTCGGTATCACCGATGACTTCCGATCCAAGACCTGAACTTCCCCTTTCGACGCAATTACGGCATACGGCCTGCATGTAACAGATTGTAATATCTTAGACACTGCAGCGTGTAGCTGCATACGCGTTGTTTGCTTTGTGGTCTAATACCTTTTTATTCGTTTGTTTTTGAAGCATGCTGGTTAAAAACTGGATTTTTGTTATAGAAATTGCTTAGGTTGAGAAACTTACATAGTGTTGCAAATTATCCCATGGTCCACAACGCCAACGATTTTCTCCAAGTCTTCTGCTACCTTTCCTGCACGGTGACCAAAGGAACCAGCTAAAAACTCCACTGGAGAAATAGTTGCTGATTTATTATGTCGAATTTAGATCCTCCGAGAGGTAACAGGCTTCCATTTACGCACATACCAAGATCCTGGATTGGGGTTGTGAAGATAACATCAAGTATGTGATGGCCCTCCTTGGTTACCAGCGGGAAGTCGCCTCCCGATGGACCGGCAGTTCCAATTGATGGCCTCCTCCAAACCTTCAGGCAATCACACAATGGTTATCAGTCAAAAAGGGTTCTCTTTTTGCCGGGTCGGCAGGGCACGGACAGGTTTCAGGTTCAGAAACCCATTAGCTGCTCAGAGTATGAAATTTCAGAAATTATTAAGAGATTGATTAGCTGTGCACCTCTGCGTCGCCTAGGAACAAATCATCAATCTCTTCAGCGGTGTCGATCCAGTTCCCCTGAAATGATCTGCCCCTCTCTTAACGAACATTACAGAGAACTGATCTGATGTCTGGTGGCAGAAGGTAGAGATTGCTTACACTTTTGACCAAAACTGGAATGGATCCCTCGATGCCATTCACATATTTGTCGTTGTCAATGATAAAGGCAACCTTGTCAGCCGATTCAACAATACCCTGTGGTTCCAGACCAATCAAGAGTTGCATATAGGAAGATGAGATAATAATATAATTGACATAACAGAAATATCTGCAGTGAACACAAGCAAATAGTTACATTGTATTTTTTTTTCAGAAAACAGCAATATTTCCATCTTCATGAACTTACTAAGATGCATGCTTGTTCGACTTTTCAGGAAACAAAAAGGATAAGTGATGATTTAGACAGACACAAGTCAGGGAGGCAGGGAGCCTGAATGGGTTTAAGCAGTTTTTGAAGAGCTGGTTTACAAATTTCTGAAGAGTTGCGCTAACCTTCTCTTGTATGAAAGAAGGCTGTCCGCTTTCGGTTTTCCCGCGCCCGATGACAGCAGCGAGTGTGCCCTCTTCAATTACATCAGCATCAGCGAAAGCAAAATCAATCTATACGTCAGTGAGCATGGTTTCAGCCAAAATCCTCTTCTTTCTTGCCTGCAAGATTTACAATGGTGACAAGAGAATAGAGCGTACTTGGGTGCCTTCCTCGTGGCTGCCGACCTTGATCCCGGCTTTCTCCGCCTCACTTGCACAGATCACAGACCTGGCTGATCAACCCCAACAACCGATTAGACGCAACCGATGATCAGGAGCGAGCGAATGCATGCGGGATTGCGGTTGTGCAGGATGCAAGTAAAGCTCATGTGGCACAGATGAACCACGGAGTGGCAGTGAAGCAATTGGAATGCTTACGAGGGTATGCCAACAATGCCGGTCAGCGAGCCTCGCCGGAGGCGCGTGCCGAGGTATTGGACGGCGAGCCCGGACGCGGCGCCGGAGCCGAGCCCGACCACCATCCCGCTCTTCACAAACTCGTCCACCTGAAACAATGCCGCATAATACGAGATAAGTGCCTCAGCATTCGAAGGAAGCCGCCGTGAATGCTGGAGGACGGCAGAGCGTCTCCCTTATTACCGTGAGCTTGGCGGCGTCGAAGAGACGGACGACATCGGCGTCGGCGGCGGCCGCGCAGGCCACCGAGGGTCGTCCCCGGAGACAGCGCACGGCGTGGCGCGGCCGCGGTCGCCGGCACAGGGGGACCCGTGCGTGCGAGCCTGCCGCGATGCTTGCTCTGGCGACTGCCTCCATGGAGACGAGCGGCGAACACGGGGGCTGCCTCTCTGCTCTAGCGTCAGCTTTGCCGGTGTAGCGTAGCGGTTTCGAGACCTGCCACACAGTTTGGGTAAGCACCACCGCTTCAGAGGATAAGGAGTGTGACAGCGCACGAGCGGCGCGACAATTCCAAGTGAAATAAGATGTGTTGGGACTTGGGAACCCATGTTTTTCTCTGCTCTGCCCACTCCAAGAAATTGTGAAATTACTATATCTTTTTATTAAGATTTCCATCATGGTATAAATGATACCCCTCCGTCTTACATTTCTTAATATTACATTAGTGTCAAAAAACGTCTTACATTATGAGACAGAGGGGGTACTTTTGTTACTAGAGGCTACTCAGACTACTCATTATGAGGAGTATCATATACTAGTATCGTGTATGATACACATAGAATGGTATAATAGATAATTTTATTTATGACCATGCATGATATAAAGTAGCATATCATTTACTATGATATGATATCTACTTATATTACTCTAACCATCTCTCTTGTTTAATTCTTTGTCACATCAGCGTGTTTGCTATTCCTGAGTGCATGGTATCGATTAAGATATCACCATTATAGCCCGCCTCAGTTTCAAGAGATGACAGTAAAAATACGTCACGTGTTAATTAGGTGTTATTGAGCGAAAGTATTATTCTAATCTCAAGCACAAATGCACCTGCATGAACATAATTCCAAAAAATTGCAAGCATAACTAAATTGAAAGACATCTGATTTTTTTTTGGATGAACATCAACAAGTTTCCCATCATCTTGCAAAATTTCTTCACTAAAATACATCTGTAGAGGTGTGTGCTAAAATAAAGTGTGTGCTCGCAAATCTTTAGCAATTGATACTTGTATGTCTTTGTGTTGTACTCTTAAAGTCAAGCGTGCCTTATATCTTAGCCATTACTGCCACTGCCACATGGTCAACAACATCATGGGACCCTAGAAACCGCTGTTATGAGAGGTGAGCAAGGAAAGAGACCTATGTCATCTACCTCATGCGGTAGCCTATATGTACAACTTTTACATGTTCGGTTTATATGGGAAAGTGCTTTTAATAGGTCTAATATATGCCATCTACCAGTTGCATCTTGCTCTACATATGCTTCTATATGCCATCTACCAACTACTCATTTCATACATCAGAAGCGACCCTTGTGAATGGTTCAAACTATGTGATCATTTAAGCTCTATGATTCTAGTACATGTTAGTTTGTTTGAATAGACCACCAAAACAAAACCATGCTCGATCATGGAATTCACATCACTTGAGGTTGGCAGTGGACTTAGCTGTGCCATATATAAGGAAGCACCATATATTGGCATGACGCGCAAGGTGCGCATTGTAACATACAAACAACTTAAGCGGCTTATAAGTTACTCGGAATGAGTGGCCTTAGGAAAATATCTACTCCATCCATCCCATAATGTGGGACGGAGGGAGTATCACACTATCGCAGTTTGATCATTGGAGACATCAAGTTTGTCGCGCTTCACTCTTTTTTTTTTTTTGTTTCTTTGCAACAAATGTCAGTTTTCCTCTCCAATTTTCCAGGGCCGTTTTGACCTTTGGTAAGCCCCCTATCCATTGGCAAGTAGTATAGATATTGCTGCTAGTTTTGGTTATTTTTCCTTACATCTTCTCTAGTACATGACTTCTGATCTATTTTCCTTCTGCCAATTCTTGACTTCTCATCAACTGGTGCACTGCAGATTACAGACTTTGACATCGTGTTCCTGCGTATCATGACATTAAGGGCGTCCATAAATTTTGGTCCAGTCATTGTTTCTTTAAACCATGAGGTTTGTAATAAAATTGCTCATTAATTCCTTGGCGGGAATGAGAGTGAGGAGGCATGGACCTAGGCTGCTATGATCAGAAGGTGTGCCCGATGATGTTATAGTTTTGGTGGCCAGCTATTTTGTCCAGGTTGAGTGCTAATGGAATCAAGAGTTCATCTAAGAAAACAAATTCTTGAACTTACACTACTTCTAAACATTTCATTTGAACCATATCTATTGATTATTTTTCATATCGATATCGTTATTTGTTGCGCTGTATTTTGCCGGCTAGACAACCATGGAAGTACTTGTACGCTAGACAAGAGAAATCTAAACATTGTGTCGGTCGCCATACATGGTGGTTGTGCAGGTGTCCTTTCATGGTGTATCTTCATGTTGTCTTCATCCATCCACACTCTATGGACCCATCAAATGATTTTTGGAGGGTCCCATTTAGGATTAGTTCACACATGCAGGTGGCGGGTTGCCCCATAGGAGTTTTGACGCTCTGTAGCGGTGTAATGCTAGCGTGCACTGCACGACTAATGCTGTCGAATCTGGTACAAGCGTTAGAGAGCTTCTTCGATCATCGTGGCTTTGCCATACAATCACACATCAATTTTCCTATGTTGGTTGGGCAAAAGCCCCGTTCTGGCAAAAGCGTCGTTCTGTCATTCATTAGTTGGATCTAACAACTAAAGTCGTGTGCCATCGACTATGTGAAGGTTGTCTTGGATATTAGTGTGCCTCTGGTGAAATCTAGCCTTCAATTGTTGGATCAGGAAGACGACAGTGAGGTGAACTCGATAGTAAAATCATGTGTTCCGCCTTCACTGACTGGTTTAAGAGATGCTGGTGTGCTGGTGTTGATACCTTGTTGAATGTGTTGTTTTGGTACCCCGATCCATATACTAAATGTGTTGCTTCTTTTTAGTGGCTTAAATTTAGTAATGAATTGCAAGATTAGCAAGTTGTCGTGTAATCTGTGCTGTGATTTAGTGACGTTGCCATTTTTTCTTTGCATGTTGTTTTTGGCCTCAAAGTCTTGAGCTTTGTATGAATAAAATGAGGTATGTTTATCGAATGATTCAAAGGCTGAGATAATGATCCTTGCGCTGTGTAAATGTGTATACAAGTCGTTATTAATATTTGATCACACCGGTTTGTAAGCATATTTCGCTCAAGATAGACATAGCTACCCTGAACACTATGATGGTAGGTTCCACAAAATAATATATTAAAAATAAGAGGCTGAGTTCCTCTACTTGTCACCTATCATGGTTCATAATTGCACTGTACCTAGAGCCATCAACATGGCAGGGAGAGACTTGAAAGTAACTTTGCCACGTGCAAAGCTTATTACCTTGGGTTCTGACCAAGTAGTATAAAGCAGTATGATCTTCGAAACTACTACACACACGACAATTCCAATGAACGACACGAGGACGATAGCTAATCCAACCGCTGGAGATGTTTTGCCTTGGACTCTGATGGTGGGATATGTCATATCGTCTGCATGTCGTCCGGCCAGTGTCGTGCATGTAGCACTGCTGTATGATCTTTGCATTTCCCTACCTCAAAGGTCGGTTCACACAATCACACATACAAACACGCATGGACACCATGTCGCGAGTCTAATTAATCCCATACCTCCCAGTAGGTTCTTTGTTTGGTGAGCGTCTAAAGATAAAGTTATTTTGTTGATGCATGGGCATCGTGAACATATCTTTTATGTATTATGTCGACAATGCATGTATGGCTTATCTGGCTGGATCCATCATCACAAAATTTTGTCGCTGAAGCGCTCAAAATCAATTTGCGTGGGTGTGCATCGGTTGCTGCCCTAAAAGATGTGTCCATCACATCAGCTCCGCTGGCACTGTCACAGCTCTCCAAGTTGCACGCGACGCCCGAGGAACTCATTGCATTCGGCATTGCAACTGAGAAGAAAAGAAAGACTGAAGTGAATGAGTTGATGTACTGTTCATGCCTTATATAGTATCTGAACAGACGTGTTTACAATGTTGGTTACAGGGCTCATTTAAATCATTTCTATTGATGATTTTTTTTCATATCGATATCGTTTTTTGTTGCGCTGGATTTGCTGGCTGGAGGGCCATGGAAGTACTTGTATACTAGTCAAGAGAAATCTAGACATTGTGTCGGTCGTCATGCATGGTGGTTGTGCAGGTGTCCTTTCACGGTGTAGCTGGTATTGTCTTCATCCATCCTCACTCTATGGATCCATCAAATGATTTTGGAGGGTCCTTTTTAGGATTAGTGCACATATGTAGGCAGTGGCGAAGGCAGGAATAATTTATAGGTGTGGCGGATTTCACGAGGGAAAGACCAATGTACAATATAACTATGTGCCACTCGTGGCCGCTGCCTTGCCCGACCCGGCACTTCCAACCTTACACGGTTGCTCTTTGATCGATGCCTTACTCGATCTTCTGGCACTTGCCCTAGGACCTAGCCGGCTAGGGACGGCAGGTCGGAACCAGGGAAGAATCACACGAAGCTATGCAGGCTCGCGAGTTTGGAGAGTAGCTGTGCGGAGTGCCACATTCAATGGGTATTCAAAGTCTAGAATGAAAATCGAAAACATAAAGGTTCACAAATCGTTCACTGCAAAACATAAACGTTTGTCGGTGTTGAATGAGTGTTCTTTGAAGCTTTCTTCCATTTTTTTTCTAAAATTGCTTATTAATCTCTCTAGTTACTACATAGTAGATTCCTTTTTTAACACAAGTTACTTCATAGATCAGAAAAACAAATTCACCGATCATAGATCACACAACAACTAATCGAATTCCCCTAAAAAACAACTAATCGAATTTATAAAAAAGAATTGATGTTTACTAGTGTATGGACTGAAAAAATGGACACAGGAAGTACGAAATTTTAGAACCAATACGGCCAGGATCCTGACCTGACGTCATTGCTTCCGGCGTCGCTGTCGTTGGCACATAGAGGCATTAAGCTCGTCGCTTTTGGGTCTGCGTCGCGGGTGTGTCACTCGCTACCTAATCCGCTGCAGTGCCACCCGCCGCCGCCGCGTTCGCCGAGCATGGTCGCCGCCGGAATCCCCGTAACCGAGAGCTAGATCGTGCTCCTATTCCGTAATTGCGGCTGTGTCTCTGCGTGATTTCCGTCAGGCGGCTCGATTTGTAGGGTAACTGGACTACTAGAGGCTGAAGCTGGGGTACATGCAGCTAGGTGGGCTGCTGGGAGGATAATTGGGCCATGGGCAATTCGACGCGCCTCTGAGAGTGTTCTCCTCCTCCAAACTGACGAAACTGAACTCAGCTCAAATCTTCAGACAAGTATAGTATATATACGTAGTATTTTTGCCAAATTTTAGGTATGGCGCCTGCCAAACCTCGCCACATAGCTGGCTCCGCCCCTGTATGTAGGTGGCGGGGCGGCCCAATAGGATTTTTGACGCTATGTAGCGGTTCAATGCTAGCGTGCACTGCACGACTAATCTTTTTGAATCTGGTACAAGTGGCAGGGAGCTTCTTTGATCACCTTGGATTTGCCATACAACCACACATCAGTTTTCCTACGTTAGCTGGGCCGAGCAGTTTTTGACATTTTAGATCCGAGGCAAAAGCCTCGTTCTGGCTTTCATTGGTTGGATCTAACAACTACAAGTCATGTGTCATCGACTATGTGTAGGCTGTCTTGTATATTAGTATGCCTCTTCAGTTGTTGGATCAGGAAGATGGTAGTGAGATGAACTCAAATAGTAAAATCATGTGTTCCGCCTTCACTGACTGGTTCAATAGATGCTGGTGTGCTGGTGTTGATACCTTGTTAAATGTGTTGTCTTGAGGCCCCGATCCATATACTAAATGTGTTGCCTCTTTTCAATGGTTTAAATTTAGTAATGAATTGCAAGATTAGCATGTTGTTGTGTAATCATGGCGTGATTTAGCCATATTAGCCGGTTTTGTTGGCATGTTGTTTTTGGCCTCAATATCCTGAGCTTCGCATGAATAAAATGAGGTATGTTTATCAAATGATTCGAAGGCTGGGATAATGATCCTTGCGCTGTGTAAATGTCTATACAAGTCGTTATTAATATTTGGTCACACCGTCTTGTATCTAGTGCGTGATGTAGAAGCATGCTTCTGCAAAATAATGAGTAGGATATTAATAAAATAGTGAGTAGGATAACTATTATGCAGCAAAGATTACAATTTTTCTTTAACATAATACTCCCTCCGTCCCAAAATGTAAGATCATTTTTGACACTATGCATTTTGGGACAGAGGGAGTACTTATAACATAGTGTTGAGTGCTGAGTGTTGACCGATGAAATTAGACTGGATTTTATAGTTGGAGAAGCGGCCGGACGGAGTATTTGGTCGCGGAAACCCATAAGTGTCGGCATATGCAGAGCCGTAGGGGTAGGCCCATTGCTGCAACATCTCAGTGACGGGCTCAGTGAGAGGGAGGTTCCCGTTGTCGGCGAAGTCATCCCCAAGGCACTGACGTCACTGCCTCGAAGCAAGGCACCCGCCATTGACCGTCCCTTGTACATATTGCAGTGCTAGAGTCATGGATGTCGTTGATGGAAAACATTCCCCATTACTCTCGTTGCCACATCATTGACAACACGAAGGAACCCTAGAACTGCTATCATGAGAGGTGAGGAATGAGAGAGACCTACTATGCCATCTAGCTCATGCGGTAGCCTATATGTACAACATTTACATGTTCCAGTTTCCACAAGGAAGTGCTTCTAATAAGTCTAATTTATGACATTGCCAACCGCACCTTGCTCTACATATGCTTCTATATATAACCATCAAGCTACTTTTCATTTCATATATTAGAAGCGCCTTGTGAATGGTTCAAGCTATGTGATCATTTAGACTCTATGATCCTAGTATATGTTAGTTTGTTGGAATAGACCGCCATAACAAAACCATGCTCGATGATGAATTTACATTACTTGAGGTTAGCAGTGGACTTAGTCGGGCCATATATAACGAATCGCCGTATATTGGCATGAGGCACATGGCGTGCGTTGTAACATACCGACACCTTAGCCACTTTATAAGTTTACTGCTCGGAATGAGTGACCTCAGGAAAACATCTATCACTATTTGATATTTGGGAACATCAATTTTTTGGTACTTCACTCTGTTTGGTTCATCTACGCCAAATCTAAGTTATTCTCTTCAAATGTTTCTGCCATTACAGGGCCCCTTTGACCTTTACCCCCTACAGGCCTACCCCCGGTTTCCATCCTTTGTCAGGTAGTTTAGGTAGTGCTGTTAATTTTGGTTATCCTTTTCTGTTACCACTTCTATCATACGTGACTTCATCTATTTTCTCTCTGCCAATTCTTGACTCCCCATTGACCGGTGCACTGCAGATTACAGACTTTGACCCTATGTATTTTTTGTGTGAGAAATTGTCGATCTATTCATCTTCAATCATGGCAGTACAATGAACACCAGAAATAATGAAAATTGCATCCAGATTCATAGACCATCTAAACTCTGGTTCAGTCATTCTTTCTTTAAACCCTGGGGCTTGTAATAAAATCGCACATTCCTTGCGGGCAATGGGAGCGAGGAGGCATATGGAC
Source organism: Triticum aestivum (assembly GCF_018294505.1). Classification (NCBI taxonomy): domain Eukaryota; kingdom Viridiplantae; phylum Streptophyta; class Magnoliopsida; order Poales; family Poaceae; genus Triticum; species Triticum aestivum. The sequence goes on from NC_057806.1 coordinate 607,046,207, forward strand.
CTAGGTTGCTACGGCCAAAAGGTGTGCCGATTATGTGAGAGTATTGGTGGCCAGATATTTTGTTCAGCCGGAGTGCTAATGGAATAACCACGAGTTCCACACGAGAGAACAAATTCTTGACCTTCCACTATGTCTAAAAATGAATACCCTTTCTAGTGATGTTTCTTTTTTCCATATTAATATCATATTTTGTTACACTCGATTGTCGGCTGGACGGTCATGGAAGTACTTGTGCACCCCCTAAAAATTGAATACAACACCATTTTTAAAATAATTTCAAATCTATATATCCTTGCCTGAATCAAGAAAAGCGTTGACTGCACAAGAGACATCCATCTACAGTGTCACAATGCATGCCCAAGTCGACAATTTTGATGGAGTCTCTATTGTCAAGTTGCAACACATGCCCAAGTTGCAGTTATTTAATTCGGAAGTCTACTGTAACTATCTTCATTCTTAATGGAAAAGCAGCAGCCCTTCAGGAGTTCCGTCTTAAAAATAAACAAGCATCTCGGTGCTAGTTTTTTGTAAGCCAGCAAGTTAATCTCGAAGATCATAAAGGTGTATTTGGATGGTGTATTTCTGATGAACTAATTAAATCCCAAAGATCCTCAAAAATAAACCTTATTCTTATCTGAACATCCTCTGATCTTGTGAGAATGGGTGATCAAGCTCGAATGATTGGCTTTAGTTTTTCTATCATATTTTTTTGGGTGAAAAAAGACTTTATCTATTATAAGGTTCATCATAAGTACAAAGCAGCCCAAATAAAATAAATACATTGAGGGCTCTGGCTGACCGAACAACCACTACCGTCGACAAAGCACCCGTCATCACCCTTAGAACACGTTGTCCCGGTAGACCATGCTGACAGCAAAAATCAATCGATGTGGAATTGCATTGAGCTTATTGAGCCATATATAGGCAAGTACTCGACTTGTATAGCTAGAACACATCTTTATTGTAAATGTGGCATATGATATACAATAGTTACATCTTATGAATATAGTTTTCGCAAAACTAGATGCAAATACAATTTAATATTCATCCTAGAAAATCCAGTCTTTGAAATACTTGAAACTATCAAACAAATACAATCAGAAGATTGTCATCGTGGATGCATACGTAGATAATTTATTTAGAACCTAGCTACCTAGTCTTGATCTACAAACTCCTTCAAGGGCTTTTCCAACTGCTTCATGATAGCCTCCCATCCTGCATATGTGGGGTGCATGTCGTCCCAATAGAAAAATTTGTCGGACTTGTCGCACACGGTGTATAGAAGCTCCAAGGACGACTCACCTTGTTGTCCGCAATAGCCATTCGAATCCAAACTCTCGCAACATGGCGATAGTTTGCGCTTGAATTGCTTAGATAGATCTGAGCCTTTACCTACATTAATGCCGATAAAAATAAAAAAGTTCATAAGAAGTAGTACAAGCATACAATCAAACTCCATCTAATAATGTTAGGAACTTTTAAAATAATGAGAAACTTTGCATGAAAATACATACGTACCTGGCGCATGATCCACAATACTAGTAAATGCGGTGTATAGGTCGATGATGTGGACATTCTTCTTTACTGTCATGACTTGTTTCAGGTTATCGTTGTGAATTGATGCACCCAAATTTCCAAAATATCGCACGCGGTGTAGTTATTGGTTCGGGTTTGTGACGGCGTGCGACCGATAGGGTGCAAGTTGTTGACAAGAACTTTTTTCACTCCGAGCTTCAACAATTGCTCCACATTAGCCGCGATCTCTTCTGTCACCTTTCCAATATAAGCAGTAATCAGCATCACATACATGAAATTAAGTTAGTAAGATGCACAAACAAATTAGTGTATGGATATATATACATTCTGCGTTGATATGATACTCACATCACTGGGGTTACTTAGGCCAATCACGCCTGTGCTTGCATAATCGTTGCCGGAGATGGCCACGAGCGCTACCGAGTGACTCAACTGCTTCTCAGAGATGGTCCCATCCTTGACCATCTTCCTGAAAGCGTCGACCTGCTTGCGGAGGGTGTGAACCCCGTGTGATGTACTTTCCAGCACACCTGCACCACCATAGGCGAAGGTCATGCCGGACGGGTCGCAGGTTTTGTCTGCTGTGAGGGCATGCGCAGGAGGGGCCTCCTCCAACCCCAACATTGTCGCTGCAATTTATTAATAAAGCAGTTAGTAGGGATAATTGTGATTCACCAGGGGCAGGGATTACTTTTTTTGTGGTAACATAAGGTAGTGCCTTACCGATGAAATCTGACTGGATTTTGTAGTTGGAGAAGCGGCCAGACGGAGTATTTGGTCGCGGAAACCCATGGGCATCGGTATACACGGAGCCGTAGGGGTAGGCCCATCGCCGCGACATCTTCGTGACGGGGTCGGTGAGAGGGAGGTTCCCGTTGTCGGAGAAGTCGTCCCCGAAGACGAAGAAAGTGTTGCTCGACGACTTCTTCTGATGGCCGCCGGCAGGGGCTGGCCGGGCCTCCACGCCATTGGGATTTAGAACGAGGAGGAGGAGGAGGACGAGGCCGAGGGCGGCCGGAAGAAGCTTCATCGAGGGAGGATCCTACGAGAACTGCTGGTTTCTGCGGCTTCTAACCGCTACTCTTTCGCCGATGAAAATCAGGGACACAAAGGGCTTGTCTGCGATGCACGTACGCCATGGCCTGGCCCTCTCGCTTCAATTTATAGAACTACTGGTATGGACCAGCAGGAAAACAAATCGAAATCGGGCCTGCGACCTCGATCGATCGGAGTCGGAGCCCCAGCATCGTCGGAGGTCGGACACGGACACGGATATGCGTCACGGACAGGATCGATGGAGCGTCTCGCTTACGACGCTGCAGTGGATGTCAATGATTTGCCGGTGGGTGCCGTCTTTGACGGCGTTGGCAAAGTTCTTGAGGAATCAGCGTAGCTTGTCATCTCCCTCGTTGATGTCACTTGTCACCAAGAGTTAGCGACATCGGCACTACGCTGTTTGGCTCGGCTGACGAGCCATTCCCAGCGGGCAATCTAACAGCGCGGACGCTTAACCGGCTAAGGGCGCGTTGGAGCTTCTTCTCCTTGGGCAATCTTGGTCCGTCAGGTAGCTAGCCTCGGTGTTCTGTCGGTTGCTGCGTGTCTTGTACTCAACTTTTCTGAATTTGATTAAGTTATAAAAAGGTTACTCTGTTAGTTGTTCCGTTTTTTTGGTATATCGGTGTCCGCTATTGTAAACTAATAACTGATCAACCATATTCAGAAACATCCGCCATTGCTGTAGTAGGAAAAACTGTTCCAGGTGTCTTTTTTATGGTTCCTTTATTTGTTATGACTACGGTTGTTCTTTTTTCTTTCTTTCTGGAATCTTGTTATTGCGTAATTTGTTTGCATGATTCAACGTGTTGTATCTTGCCCAGTACTTACAAATGTGGCTGTTCTGATTGGGCACCTTTCTTGGTGAGCTATTCTTTAGGTTTTTAAAAGCATATGTCGATGCAACTCAGGAAAAGTCCAGTGAATATTTGTAGCCAGAATTTGTAGCACGTCGTCGTGTTGAGATGCTTTGAAGAAATCATGCAACATAGTGGCGGGGATTTTACATCATTTGAGTACATTGCTACAATTATTATGGTGAGTGTTTTGCCACCATTTATTTTGGGAGTTTTCTAACAAGATAAATCTAGCCTTCACTTGTTGCATTAGGCAGATGGTAGTGACTAGTGAGGTGAAATCGGTGGTAAAATCATGTGTTTCCCCTTCAATGACTGGTTTGTTGCTACCTTGTTGAATGTGTTGTCTTGATGGCCCCATCCACGTACTAAATTAGTTGCTTCTTTTCGGTGGTTTAAATTTAGTTATAAATTTTAAGATTTGCATGCGGTTGTTTAATTAGTGGTGGGATTTAGCGATGTTACTTGATTTATATTTGAATATAGTCTTGAGCTTCACATGAATAAAACGGGTTATGTTTATCAAATGATTCTAAGGCTAGGATAATGATCCTTCCGTTGTGTACAAAGTGTATACATGTCGTTACTAATATTTGGCCACATTGTCTTGTAGCTAGTCAGTGATGATAGACGCATATTTCACTCGAGATAGCCCCGGCCTTAAACAAACATGATAGATTCTACTCAAGAAAATCAGTAAAATAATAGACTATTTTTTTCTACTTGTAACCTATCATGTGGTTCATAAGTGCACTGTACTTAGAGCCATCCACATGGCGGGGAGATGCTTCAAAGTAACTTCGGCATGTGCGAGCTTATTACCTCAGTGCCTGACCATTAGTAGTATATATATGTATGATCTTTGCAGTTCCCAGCCTAGAGGCCGGTTCACACACAAGCACGCACACACTTTTTGCGCGTCTAATGCCACACCTCAGGTTATTTTGTTTGGTGAGCGTTTGGAAACAAAATCACGTGGTTAATGCAAATATGGTGCATGCAAGCACGACTTCGAAATGAGTGGCATCGAAGAAACATCTTTTACGTTGATGGTCAAAAAGGCATGGATGGCTCTCCTGGATGGATCGGTCGTGGCAAGATACTAGACTTGCTCAATCAAGCGCTCAAAATCCATTGACTGGGTGTGCATCCATTGCTGGGCAATAAGCTGAATCCAATCACATCAGCTCTGTCAGCACAGCCATGTCTGAAGACACATGGCGCGACAGAGGAACACATTGCATACGACACCCAACCATACCATTTCTTATCGAGCATGGAAGTACTCACATGTGCTTCAAGGCCGTTGGCCCTTCCCAAAATAAAGTTGTTGCAAGGCTCACCATTTGGGTTAGCTAGCAAGCGTTTGTCCTTATGGATGTGGCGGAATAGCATCCAAACACAGTTGTGTCAACAAAAAAAGACTAGAGACCCATAAAGTACTTCAAAGTAGCTCTTAATGGTACACTTTTTGTTGTATATAACTTATACTACGCCGAGACAGAGGAAGTGGTTAATTAGGCGAGGCCACCTAATGATTTCTCTACTTCCTGCTTCGGATGCTTTTTTTTACTATCCTTTTACACATTTCTGGGGTTTAGGATTCATTATTTAGATTAATATTGTGTAATATACATCCATATAAACATGTAGAGGTCTTTTTTGGGCTTTTTTAAGCTTCAAATATAATTTTTAAACTATTTGAAATAAAGTGCTCCGATGCTCCAGTACTTCAAAAGTACACTTTCATCATGCACCCCTCTTTTCATCATAGGTTTAAAAGGGTATTTATGTCCATCCACATAAATTAAAACAGTTAATGAATTAATCCTCCGATTTGTTTGCTCATTGGCAATGATGAGCGGTAGAGCAGGAAAAGCGCCTTGGCATATTTGACTCAATACTCTCATGGTCTAGGGAACTAGGCATACATTAACTCTCGATCTTATTACTTTAGACTTGCAACGATAACATCTCTAAATATAACAAATAATTTGGGTCAATTCAATATGATCGCTATTCTAACATCATAGTCTCAATGTTGTCGGCATCTGACTAGTGAGCAATCTCGCACCGAATGTGGACTGACAGATTTTATTTTTGAGAAAAAAAAAGTTCCTTTCGGCCCGGACGTAAAGAAAGGGCCCGTCGTGTACAGTACAGCCCACTAGGCTCATCCGCCTCGTCTCCATCGTTCTCCCCTCACTCCCGACTCCAAGATCCCCAATTTCGCCATGGCGGCGGCGTAGGGACAGCCAGTAGACATTTTTGTGCTTCCTCCGGATTAGCAGCCTTCTTCTCCTTACCACCATCGCTGCATATAAGCACAAGCGCCCACCCTCCCTCGTACTCGTACTGCAGTAATCCCAAACCAACGAAAATGGTTGGAGGGCGCTGCACGGACGCCTCCGCCAAGCCGAAGCATCCGCGCCCTGCAGGTGGCGACGACGGAAGCAGCAGCCTTGATGCGTGTGGTGGCGGCGGCATCGGGCATGCCGGCGACCGTCTGAGCGCGCTGCCGGACGACCTCCTCCACGCCATCATGTCGCGCCTCAAGGCCCTGCAGATGGCGCGGACGTGCGTGCTGTCCACGAGGTGGAGGCACCTCTGGCGCGCCGTGCCGTGCCTCGACGTCGACGAGGCGGAGACCGGCGCCTACAACAATTTCGACAACTTCACCGACAACCTTCTGCGCAGCCATGACATCGCGCTCCTGGAGGACTTCCGGCTGCACGCCCACAGGACTTCTGACCGATGGGTCCGCCGCGCCGTAGGCCAAGGCGAGGCATGGCCTTGCCGGCTCAAAAGGTTGCATCTCTTCAGCCTGCTTAATCTGAAGCTGACAGATCTTGGGAGCCTCATCAGCTTCCGCTGCCATGCTCTGGAGGACCTGCAACTGAGAAACTGCAGCTTTTTGCTCACCAGCAATGCTAAGATTGTCTCCTCCTCACTCAAGAAATTGGCTGTCGTTGATGGCTACTACATGGTGCATGACGATGAGATTTTTGCGTTGATTATAGAGGCTCCTGCTCTTGTTTCTCTATGCCTCGACGGGGAGCTTGAACACATTGTCGATATGACTGAACCGCATACCGTGCTGTCTCTTGTCGACGCGTCGATTCAGCTTCCCAGGGTCGAGAAGCGCGTGAATCACGAATTGGGTATTCTTGGTGCGCTGTCTAACGTGACAACCTTGCGCTTGTCGCATTTTGCGGTCATGGTATATTCTTCTTTTTCTTCTTGACATACCCTTTTAGTCAGTCTGCATCTCCTATATCTGCAACAATTTAAGGATAAGAAAACGATTGCCTGGGTTTCAGTTGTTGTTCTATGCGACTCGTGAGGATCTTCCTGTATTCAAGTTTGAGAACCTAAGAAGCTTGTTGCTAGATGAGTGTCATATCAGCGACGACTTCCTCGGGCTGCAGCAATACCTGCACAACTCGCGTAACCTGAAGAAACTCACTTTGCGCTGTTGCAAGGTGCTCCTACGCCTTCTTTCATGATCTATTCCATAACTCAATTTAGTCCGTATGTTAATTCTTTTATGCTGTTCAACAGGTCTTGGATTATAGGCATAACAAGGAGATGAGAAAACGCCTGCACAAATCTTCTGAGGTCCTGGTGGATTTCAACTGTGAGAACCTTAGGCTTACTGAAATCATATACAGAGATGGTGACACTTCTATCCACCTACTGGTCAAGTTTTTGGTCGGCATGCGGAGGAATCTACCAAACAACATGATCGAATTCACTAAAGTTGATTAGCAGAACTGTTTGTCAAATACAGCATGTTGTCTAAGGTTTGCTGATTTTTACCCAGGTTGCATTTGTGACCAATTTGAATCATTAGCTTTTCCTTTTACTAGTAGTTCGTCAAGTGTGCAATCCATGTTATATAAATATATATTGCAAGAACCATGTAAGCATGCATTGAAGCGTGTCATCTCTGTTAGTTGGGCGATTTATGGAGAGAAAAAACTTGAACATGGGATTGGTTGACTCTCTTATTTGACGCAAGGATACTCCACTTCAAAATTATTTGATGGCTGAGATAGTTTGATTTCACTAACTCATTACTTTTGAAACTAATATAGAACTGTACTAGCTATGCCCGTGCGGCGGCACGCCGCACCTCATCGATACTTTGTGTTGAGATTTCAGAAGTGGTAAAGTGGATACTCATGTGTTGTTAATGTTTTGATTGTTTGATTGAATGCTAGATTGGCTATCATTTCTTTGCTCGGGCGTTCAAGAATCATTGGTGTATAACTGGAATGATCTATTCTATGAGACCATAGCTTTGTTTTTTTTCCCTTTAAGTCCGCTGTGTTAGTAATTCTTTTCTTTATTATTTTTGTTACACACGGGTGGTTGCGTATGTAAATGATGGAAAACTTGGATGGATATCTTATAGTGGAATTAAGCTAGAATAGACGATAAGGCATCCTGAAAAGCAAGATTTTATTACATAAAAACAATAGGTATATTCCAAGGAAGTAACTAAATTTCAATACCAAGCGCCAAAATTGTTGATACGGTGATCTTTGCTGATTCAGATTAATTTGTATGGCCACTTGCCAGATTAGTGCCAGCGGAGAAGTTGTTTTTTTTACAGAAAATATGATTAGTTAGTTCATCAGAAGTTAAGATTGGAGCCGTAATCAAATTAAATAAGTGTCATTGGACTGCGACACTAACTCACGACATGTCGATATTACTACTTATGTTTGTGTAAAATGGATGAAGGGAAAAATCTTTAGCATCATGTGCATAAAAAAATGTGCAAACTAATCAACCAAAAAACAAAGCTTGTAAAATCTCCGTGCTGCCACATGAAAGTTTCATGCACGTAGTCACATCGTTTATTAATCCCATGCATACACGTAGTTTTTAAGAGGGCTAAATTTTGAAAGTAAATGTGATTTAGATGGTTTTTTTCATGAGAATACTTAATTCTTTCCTCAGTAAACGACGATGACAAATGTGAGCGGGTTAATTTGCACACATAGAGGTGGAGGTCAATGGTTGATCTTATTTTTCAAAAGGTTAGGTGCGAGTTCTCATCTAGTTGCAGGCATGTTCTTGAGGTTGCGGTGGTTGTCTTGGTCGGGTATGTTGTGTTGACGATGGTCCTTGGACCTCGGCACCCTTGTATCTGGCTCGGACGACGTCCTTTTAAGTGCTATTTCGGTGTGTGTGGTCTTCGTCGGTTTTCCTTAATTAACCGATTCCATGTATGGTTTTGTACATGCTTGAAATATATAGTCTAGATTCTCATTTTGATAGCCAAGGGCCAAAACTTGATCCTTCGTCTTGTTATTTACGGAAACATCTTTTTACCTTACCTTTCCTTGACCTTGGATTTCCCTTCCTGGGAAAAAGTTTGTCTTCGTTTGTTGCTTCCGTCAGCAGGATATTTTGTAAGAAATCATGTCAACTTTTATCTCTGAAAAAATGTATTATATTTCTAGGTGCCCACTTATGTGAATAGATCTTCTATTGACATATAGGAGTGCAAAGCTCTGGAATCATCGCCTTGTCGATGGTAGCAGTTGTGTGTTGCAACGTTCGGCAAGTTCCTTACATTGCCGCTTGTTTGAGGAGGGAGGGAGGAATTAAAAGGCGCCCGCCGGCACCACAGGGCCTCCCACTTCGGCCACCGCTGGCTGTCCACCGCACCATCTACCGCCTGGATGCGTCCACCTCTGACGTTGGTCGGCACCGCACACACCAGCTGCTCGAGCCCGCTGCCATTGCGTCGACCTCGCGCCGCCTCGGCCTGAGTTCCGCCTTCCTCAGGGTCCGCGATCCTGCATTCCTGCTTCACCTTGGCTGCTTACAGCGAAGATGAAGGCTGGCGCTGCGCTGAAAGGGGCACGGGGAGCCGGCGGCATGGTCAGAAGGACAAGTGAGGTCTTGCACCACCAGAATAGCGTCAGCACCAAAGCCCTACCACGGCCAGCAACCAGCTGCTGCTCCACTCGCTCCTGCGCCCGGGCACGTCGCAAGAAAGATGGATCGGTTGATATTCACAACCGTGATCATGGCGGCGGCAGAGGAAGTCGTCTACCATGACGACGACGGAGATGACGACTACTACGACGACCTGGGCCCGGAGGAGCACCGCCTGCTGCGGCGTCGACGGCAGCGGGAGCTGCGCGCACGGCGGCTGCTGGCATCGGGGCTGGAGCCGTGGCACGTGCGGGAGCTGGAGGAGGATGTCGGCAGGTCGGAGAGGGTCCTGCAACGGCGCCCGCCGCTGCCACCAACCTTCACCATGGCCGGCATGCAGCTGCCCTCGGAGTCACGTCCGGCGCCTTCGTCACCGGCTGGGTCGGTTGGGCCGTGTTGCGCTGTCACTCTGGCGAGAAGCAGCCGCCGCCTCCTCCTCGTGCTCTTCTTGCTCGCTTCCCGTATGGCTTATAGACAACAGCGGTGGCCGACGGCAGCAGACGACGGAGATGGAGGCGACGAGAGCACTAAACGCAAAAGAGATAGCGTAATTGCTGGAGCCAGAATGGAAGGAGGACGGATAGAAGGGCCCGTATTTATAGCATGCAGCCACGAAACGGAAAACAACTTGAAGACAGCCACCGTACTTAAGGAAGAAACGACCAGAAAAGTGGAGAAAAGCGGCAACCGACGTGCAAAGCCTGGAAAGCACGGCGAAAACGGCGGCCGACTTAACAAAAGCAGAAAAGGAAGACGTAAGAAGATCAATCTCTGGTACGTACCATGCATGCAATCCAATAGCAACGGCTGATCGTGCGCGCACATACAGCCAATACCAAACTGAAGTAGAACTCCCTGCGTCAATCGCTAGCTGCACACAGGTGCATACCCCGTCAGGTCCCCCAGTAAAGCACGTGTCATGTCTCGATTGGCTAAATTTTCACTGATACGAAAAAGTCAAAAAAAAACAGGGTAAAAGAAACCTGGTCAGATTTAGTATATGTATAATTCTTGGTTGAAGTGGAAGTATCTTGTATCAGCTAGTCAAGGTGATTTAAGGTTGTTACCTTTGGGATGTGGTATTGACATTCACATTTAAGCTCTCTTCTGCAGATGTTTTTGCTTACCGTGCACAAGTTGTTTCATCCTCCCTTGTACGTGTACAAGGGGCATCAGTAATGAAGCAAAAGGCCCTACAACATATCTTGCGGTTATACGTGAAACTGAGACACTGCCTGTGTAGGTAGGTTCGGATTAACTTTTTTGGACGGGGGTACAAAACAATATATTGGATGCTTGAGATGGTTTTTTGGTTGAAGTGGAAGTATGTTGTATCGCCTCATCTCGGTGATTTTAGGCTTGTGCTTTGTGGGATATGTTACCGACTTTTAAGCTCTGTTTTGCAGCAGTTCTTGCTTCCTGTGATCCAAATGGCGTGAAGGCACTACCCATTACTGTGATAAAAAATGTTTGCAACGGCGCAAGATCAGTACCCAAGACAAGGCTACTATCCACTGTAAATAGAATGATGTTATTCATCAGTGGAGTATTGCATTACTGGATTGGGTATGTACACTAAAAGCTTCAGTTGGCTGTTGATAGCACCACCCATTAATTGAAAAATGAAGCATGTCACAGAGTCAATGTTTCAGTCACACTGATACAAGGTCTGATTGACTGAGAGAAAAGCTATACAATATACATAACATTTACAGCAAAACAAAGGCTTGGTTTGTTAATAACTAATCTTGCCAATGTATCTATCCTTACTGTACATAGTCATGAACTAATTTCCATGCCTACATCCATATGTTGCCAAAAGTCCAGCGTTTCGTTAACAAAGGGTGTCGATGATCAGGTTACAACTTCGACGTTGTGTGGCAGTGGCGCAGTGCAGTGCGTACACTGAACGACTACTCTTCCAATCAGATACAAGCGATTGGGAGGTTCTTCAACCACCGTGGCTTTGCCAGACAACAACACATCAGTTTTCCTTCATTGGTTGGGTCGAGCGATGGCACATGTTTTAGCTCTGAGGCGAAAGCCTCGTTTGGGCATTTATTGGTTGGATGTAACAACAACAAGTCATATGGCATCGCCTACTAAAGGCTTGTCTTGGAATATTAGTATGCCTCCAGTGAAATATATCCTTCACTTGGTGGATCAGGCAGATGATAGTCAGGTGAACTTTTCGGTAAATCATGTGTTCTGCCTTCTCTGACTGGTTGAAAGGAATGTTGTTGTAGTGCTGTTGCTACCTCCGAATGTGTTATCTTGGACTCTGGTCCCTTGATCCATATACTATGTTTGTTGCTTCTTTTTGGTGGTTCAAACCAAGTAATAAGTTGCAAGATTTGCATGTTGTCGTTCAACCAGACTTGGCGATGTTAGCTAGTTTCTATCTGTGTGTTGTTTTCAGCCTCGAAGTCTTGAGCTTCGTATGTGTAAAATGAATTGTGTGCATCGGATGATTCAAAGGATAGGATAGTGATCCTTCCTGTTGTGTAAAAAGTGTATGCAAGCTGTTAATTGCTCACTCGGGCTTGTAACTAGTCAGCGACGTAGAAGCGTATTTCTCTTAAGACTGAAATAACTCTGGCCTTAAGATTGAAATAACTCTCTTCTTGCATAATGAATTCGATATCCTTTGGGGCCGACTTAATTTTTTATAACTCGGACCTGACCTTAGTAACAAAATTGAGGGGTTCCACTAAAAAATAGGAAAATAATTGATCCTAATTGCTCAGAAACGCAACTGCGCTTTTTTGTTGTCTCGAGCGCACGCTCGGTCTCCCCAATCTCCTTGCCCACATGGTCACTAATGCATAGTGCAATTAAATCCATCCAATCACAGGGCCTATATAGAGGATTAACTCACATGAAAAGCATCTGGTCCTCCATCGTATCCTTGCACTCTCCCACCCCGCGATTTTCTCAGCAAGATCACACGTGCATGCATTTAATGTGTGTTTTAAATTTTTAAAAAGTTATAACTTTTGAACCGAGTATCGAAATTAAGATCTGTTTTCACCGCTAGGTTCCCCGTGACAAGCTCTTCAAAACTAGATCTCATATGAGTATGTTTTGACTAACTTTTTTTCTGAGTAACTTTGGATACTACAGAAGCAACTTCTTGTTAGTATGTGTAGTATGACTGTCTATTATCAAAAAACCCCTCAAAGTTGGTTACCATACTACTAGGTTAACTAGCTTCACCTCTAAGTTTTCACCATAGCTAGCAAGCATTCTTCCATAACTAGTTTGGCCTCCAAGTTCATAGAATTATAAGCAACTTAGTTTTTGAGGTAGGCTAACAATATCATAAGTTGCCTTCCATGACTAGCGAGTAGCTTAACATCATTCTAAGTTGCCCATATATGGAAAGATTCCTCTACTACAGTATGTCGATTTTTCTCCAACTCGTCTGACCAACCATATGAACCCAACGATGACGTAACATGCATTAATTTTAGTACGAAAAATTCAAAAAGCTATAATGTTCAAACCACGTGTCAGAATTATGATCCGTTTTCACCATTGGATTCCTCATGACGAACTCTTCAAAACTAGACCCCATATGAATATGTTTTGATATTTTTTGTAAAGCAACTTTGATACTAAATGAGGCAACTTTAGTGCTAAACAGGAGCAACTTCGATGCTAGATGAATTGCATAGTGTATTAGTAAATTCACCTACTAGCCTACTAATAGTTGTGTACAGTAGTATAATTGATGGTTACCTTGGTTGCTAAGTTGCATACATCGGAAACTAAGTTGTAGATAGTTTAGTTGCCTACGATACTATGAAAGTTGCTTACCGTAGAGTGGAAAGTTGTCTAGCATGGTTTCTAAGTTGGCTGCCTCAGAAACCAAGTTGCCTATATTGCTACGAAGTTTCCTACATCCCCTATTGCCTAAAATACTATGGAAGTTGTCCATCAAAGGACCTAATTTTCCTACAATGTTGAAAAGTTTTTGTCGGATATAAGTTGCCTATCATGATTCCAAATTTTGAAACTATGTGGGGATGGATGGTATGACAACCTTATTTTTTTCCTTTTCTAGGGAGTCTGCCCACTGAGCACACGGGTGTTGACCGGTTGCATAAGTAGGGACATATGAGAATTTGCATAGGGGATGATTAGAGGTTTTATAGGGGGTGGATTAGACAGTTGCCCGCAAACCTACACAAGTTGTTCATAATTTTGGCATGAGTTGCCCACGAAAATCATTGAAATCTCCAAATATAATGATGAAAAGCACACATGAGTTGCTTGTTGAATGCACTGGAGTTGCACAAAAACACCCCAAAAGTTGCTAACTTTTTTATGTGATACTTGAGTGCATAACGACCTTAAAGTTATTCTCCCTGTTTTGCCTCCAATAGTCCCATCAATGATGAACTTACAATTTTCCAAATGTGGTTTATTTTTTTTCTAGATACCAATTTACAGTACACATGAGGTGTCTGGTGAGTGCACTAGAGTTTTATAAGACACACAAAAGTTCCTAACCTTTTTTGTGAGGCACTCGAGTGCATAACACAAGTATTCTACCATAACTAGCTTAATCTCCAAGTTGATAGTACTATAGGAAACTTACTTTCTGAGGTAGCCTAACATCATCCTAAGTTGACTGCCATGGCTAGTTAGTAGGATGACATTATCCTAAGTTGCATACAATACTTTTTCAGTGTGGCAAGGAACTTAGTTTCTTATATAGGCAACTTAGCAACATTGACAGACAACTTTTTAATGTATTGTAGGCAACTAGAATAGTAATGCCAGTTAACCGAGCATCACTGATATGCAACTTCATAGTGTTTTAGGCAACTTAGGAAAAAAAGCAATGATAAGCAACTTCATAATATTGTAGGCCACTAATTTGCAAAGTTAGACAACTAAACAACAATGGTAGGTAACTAATTATCAATAGCAGGTAACTGGACATCAATGGTAGGCCAATCTCGTAGTATTATAGGCAACTTGGCACCAATGATAAGCAACTGAATATCCATGGTAGGCAACTGGGCAACCATGGTAGGCAAGTTGTGATAATGTTAGTAAAATTCATTGATACACATAGTGCAATAAAGTTACTTATCTGTAGCACTAAAGGTGCATCATGTTTTGTGTAATTGTCTTACTTTTACACAAACCAACCTAATAGGCGGTCCTACTAGACAAAAAAATAAAGTTGCTTTTCTATATCACTAAAGTTGCCACAATCGTACCCAAAGTTGCCTTGAAAAAAGTTTGACGAAACCTATCTATATGAAATCTAGTTTTGAAGATCTCGCCACGAGAAACCCAGCTGTGAAAACGAAATTGAATTTCAACACATAAAACAAAAGTTACAGGTTTTTAAATTTTTTGGACCCACAAATAAATGCATGTGAGACAAAATTCCTTTTTTAGTGAGCTGTTATTTCCATAATTGGAAGAGCCCTCAATCCCACCAACGAGCGCTCGGGCGCCCGCTAGCCACGTCCATAATTGATTTCTTCTACTTGTCACTTGCCATCAACCTCAAGGAGACTTGAAAAAATAGTAAAATATCACGGTTCATAATTGCGCTTGCCATCAACCTCAGGGGGATTAGTTGAGACTTCATGCTCGATCATTCTAAAATTAGTCTAGAAAACGAAATCAATCTACATTCTCTTCAATAAGTGGGCCTCAACCTGATGTTAGAGACGCAAGAACTGAACCTATGCTACATGTTTGATCGATGCAGTGAGGATTACTAGAGAAGACAAATATGAAAATCATAGTTCTCTATCATCCACGTAATGAAACCTGCTTTCAAATGTTGGATTTTATTCGTGCATCCCACTGCCTCGAACTGAAACCTGCTTTCAAATGTTGGATTTTATTCATGTGATGTGCAACTGCGGCAAGGAAAATACGATACTACTGTATGTATCCGCGTGCAGGCACAAGGGGTGCATGCGGCCTAACCGATGACGGGCGTCTGGACGACTACGCCGGTCATCGCGTCTGACACCACGACGACACGCCAGGGGTGCGGGCCCGGCGGCCAGGGGGCCGTGCCTATTGTTGGGAACGTAGTAATTTCAAAATTTTCCTACGCACACACAAGATCATGGTGATGCATAGCAACGAGAGAGGAGAGTGTCGTCCACTTACCCTCGTAGAACGTAAGCGGAAGCGTTATGAGAACGTGGTTGATGTAGTCGTACGTCTTCATGATCTGACAGATCCAAGTACCGAACATAGGACACCTCCGAGTTCAGCATACGTTCAACTCGATGACGTCCCACGAACTCCGATCCAGCAGAGCTTCACAGGAGAGTTCCGTTAGCACGACAGCGTGATGACGATGACGATGTTGTTACCGATGCAGGGCTTTGCCTAAGCACCACTACGATATGATCGATATGGATTATGGTGGAGGGGGGCACCGCACACGGCTTGGAACAATCAACTTGTGTGTCCTAGGGTGCCCCCTGCCCCCGTATATAAAGGAGCAAGGGGGGAGGCCGGCCGGCCCTTACAGGGCGCCAGGAGGAGGAGTCCTCCTCCTAGTAGGAGTAGGACTCCTTTTTCCTACTCCTACTAGGAGGGGGAAAGGAAGGAGGAGAGGGAGAAGGAAAGGGGGGCGCCGCCCTCCTTCCCTAGTCCAATTCGGACCAGAGGGGGAGGGGTGCACGGCCTGCCCTGGACAGCCCTCTCTCTCTCCACTAAGGCCCATGTGGCCCATTACTTCTCCGCGGGGGGGGGGGGGGGGTCCGTTAAGCACTCCGGTTTTCTCCGAAATCACCCGGAACACTTCCGGTATCCGAATATAGTCGTCTAGTATATCAATCTTTATGTCTCGACCATTTTGAGACTCCTCGTCATGTCCGTGATCACATCCGGGACTCCGAACTATCTTCGGTACATCAAATCACATAAACTCATAATACCGATCGTCACCGAATGTTAAGCGTGCGGACCCTACGGGTCCGAGAACTGTGTAGACATGACCGAGACACGTCTCCGGTCAATAACCAATAGTGGAACCTGGATGCCCATATTGGCTCCTACATATTCTACAAAGATCTTTATCGGTCAAACCGCATAACAACATACGTTCTTCCCTTTGTCATCGGTATGTTACTTGCCCGAGATTCGATCATCGGTATCTCAATACCTAGCTCAATCTCATTACCAGCAAGTTTCTTTAATCGTTCTGTAATGCATCATCCCGCAACTAACTCATTAGTTGTATTTATTGCAAGGCTTATAGTGATGTGCATTACCGAGAGGGCCTAGAGATACCTCTCCGACAATCGGAGTGACAAATCCTAATCTCGATCTATGCCAACTCAACAAGTACCATCGGAGACACCTATAGAGCACCTTTATAATAACCCAGTTATGTTGTGACGTTTGGTAGCACACATAATGTTCCTCCAGTAATCGGGAGTTGCATAATCTCATAGTCATAGGAACACGTATAAGTCATGAAGAAAGCAATAGCAGTAAACTAAAACGATCAAGGTCTAAGCTAACGCAATGGGTCAGGTCAATCACATCATTCTCCTAATGATGTGATCCCGTTTATCAAATGACAACTCATGTCTATGGTTAGGAAACATAACCATCTTTGATCAACGAGCTAGTCAAGTAGAGGCATACTAGTGACACTCTGTTTGTCTATGTATTCACACATGTATTATGTTTCCGGTTAATACAATTCTAGCATGAATAATAAACATTTATCATGAAATAAGGAAATAAATAATAACTTTATTATTGCCTCTAGGGCATATTTCTTTCAGTCTCCCACTTGCACTAGAGTCAATAATCTAGATTACACAGTAATGATTCTAACACCCATGGAGCCTTGGTGCTGATCACGTTTAGCTCGTGAAAGAGGCTTAGTCAATGGGTCTGCAACATTCAGATCCATATGTATCTTGCAAATCTCTATATCTCCCACCTGGACTTTATCGCGGATGAAGCGTCTCTTGATGTGTTTGGTTCTCTTGTGAAATCTGGATTCCTTTGCGAAGGCAATTGCACCAGTATTGTCACAAAAGATTTTCATTGGACCCAATGCACTAGGTATGGCACCTGAATCGGATATGAACTCCTTCATCTAGACTCCTTCATTTGCTACTTCCGAAGCAGCTATGTACTCCGCTTCACACGTAGATCCCGCCACGACGTTTTGTTTAGAACTACTCCAACTAACAGCTCCACCGTTCAATATAAACACATATACGGTTTGTGATTTAGAATCGTCCAGATCAGTGTCAAAGCTTGCATCGACGTAACCATTTACGATGAGCTCTTTGTCACCTCCATAAATGAGAAACATATCCTTAGTCCTTTTCAGGTATTTCAGGATGTTCTTGACCGCTGTCCAATGATCCACCCCTGGATTACTTTGGTACCTCCCTGCTAAACTAATAGCAAGGCACACATCAGGTCTGGCACACATCATTGCATACATGATAGAGCCTTTGGCTGAAACATAGGGAACATTTTTCATTTTCTCTCTATCTTCTGCAGTGGTCGGGCATTGAGTCTTACTCAACTTCACACCTTGTAACACAGGCAAGAACCCTTTCTTAGCTTGATCCATTTTGAACTTCTTCAAAACTTTATCAAGGTATGTGCTTTTTGAAAGTCCAATTAAGCGTTTTGATCTATATAGATCTTAATGCCCAATATATAAGCAGCTTCACCGAGGTCTTTCATTGAAAAACTCTTATTCAAGTATCTTTTTATGCTATCTAGAAATTCTATATCATTTCCAATCAACAATATGTCATCCACATATAATATTAGAAATGCTACAGAGCTCCCACTCACTTTCTTGTAAATACAGGCTTCTCCAAAAGTCTGTATAAAACCATATGCTTTGATCACACTATCAAAACGTTTATTCCAACTCGGAGAGGCTTGCACCAATCCGTAAATGGATCGCTGGAGCTTGCACACTTTGTTAGCACCCTTTGGATCGATAAAACCTTCAGGTTACATCATATACAACTCTTCTTCCTGAAATCCCATTCAGGAATGCAGTCTTCACATCCATTTGCCAAATTTCATAATCATAAAATGCGACAATTGCTAACATGATTCAGACGGACTTAAGCATCGCTATGGGTGAGAAGGCCTCATCGTATTCAACTCCTTAAACTTGTCGAAAACCTTTCGCAACATGTCGAACTTTGTAGACAGTAACGTTACCATCAGCCTCAGTCTTATTCTTGAAGATTCATTTATTCTCGATGGCTTGCCGATCATTGGGCAAGTCAACCAAAGTCCACACTTTGTTCTTATACATGGATCTCATCTCAGATTTCATGGCCTCAAGCCATTTTGCAGAATCTGGGCTCATCATCGCTTCCTCATAGTTCATAGGTTCGTCATGGTCAAGTAACATGACCTCCAGAACAGGATTACCATACCACTCTGGTGCGGATCTTACTCTGGTTGACCTACGAGGTTCGGTAGTAACTTGATCTGAAGTTTTATGACCATCATCATTGGCTTCCTCACTAATTGGTGTAGGTGTCACAGGAACCGGTTTCTGTGATGGACTACTTTCTAATAAGGGAGCAGGTACAATTACCTCATTAAGTTCTACTTTCCTCCCACTCACTTCTTTTGAGAGAAACTCCCTCTCTAGAAAGGACCCATTCTTAGCAACAAATGTCTTGCCTTCGGATCTGTGATAGAAGGTGTACCCAACAGTCTCCTTTGGGTATCCTATGAAGACACATTTCTCCGATTTAGGTTCGAGCTTATCAGGTTGAAGCTTTTTCACATAAGCATCGCATCACTAAACTTTAAGAAACGACAACTTTGGTTTCTTGCCAAACCATAGTTCATAAGGCGTCGTCTCAACAGATTTAGATGATGCCCTATTTAACGTGAATGTAGCTGTCTCTAAAGCATATCCCCAAAACGATAGCGGTAAATCAGTAAGAGACATCATAGATCGCACCATATCTAGTAAAGTACGATTACGACGTTCGGACACACCATTACGCTGTGGTGTTCCGGGTGGCGTGAGTTGCGAAACTATTCCGCATTGTTTCAAATGAAGACCAAACTCGTAACTCAAATATTCTCCTCCACGATCAGATCGTAGAAACTTTATTTTCTTGTTTACGATGATTTTCCACTTCACTTTGAAATTCTTTGAACTTTTCAAATGTTTCAGACTTATGTTTCATGAAGTAGATGTACCCATATCTGCTCAAATCATCCGTGAAGGTGAGAAAATAACGATACCCGCTGTGAGCCTCAACATTCATTGGACCACATACTGAGAAAATAACGATACCCGCTGTGAGCCTCAACATTCATCGGACCACATACATCAGTATGTATGATTTCCAACAAATCTGTTGCTCGCTCCATAGTTCCGGAGAACGGAGTTTTAGTCATCTTGCCCATGAGGCATGGTTCACAAGTACCAAGTGATTCATAATCAAGTGATTCCAAAAGTCCATCAGAATGGAGTTTCTTCATGCGATTTACACCAATATGACCTAAATGGCAGTGTCACAAATAAGTTGCACTATCATTATCAACTCTGCATCTTTTGGCTTCAACATTATGAATATGTGTATCACTACTATCGAGATTCATTAAAAATAGACCATTCTTCAAGGGTGCATGACCATAAAAGATATTACTCATATAAATGGAACAACCATTATTCTCTAATTTAAATGAATAACCGTCTCGCATCAAACAAGATCCAGATATAATGTTCATGCTCAACGCTGGAACCAAATGACAATTATTCAGATCTAAAACTAATCCCGAAGGTAGATGTAGAGGTAGCGTGCCGACGACGATTACATCAACTTTGGAACCATTTCCCACGCGCATCGTCACCTCGTCCTTAGCCAATCTTCGCTTAAACCGTAGTCACTATTTCGGGTTGCAAATATTAGGAACAGAACCAGTATCAAATACCCAGGTGCTACTGTGAGCTTTAGTAAGGTACACATCAATAACATGTATATCACATATACCTTTGCTCACCTTGTCATCCTTCTTATTCGCCAAATACTTGGGGCAGTTCCGCTTCCAGTGACCAGTCCCTTTGCAGTAGAAGCACTGAGTCTCAGGCTTAGGTCCAGACTTGGGTTTCTTCTCTTGAGTAGTAACTTGTTTGCCGTTCTTCTTGAAGTTCCCTTTCTTCTTCCCTTTACCCTTTTTCTTGAAACTGGTGGTCTTGTTGACCATCAACACTTGATGCTCCTTCTTGATTTCTACCTCCGCACCCTTTAGCATTGCGAAGAGCTCGGGAATTGTCTTATCCATCCCTTGCATGTTATAGTTCATCACGAAGCTCTTGTAGCTTGGTGGCGGTGATTGAAGAATTCTTTCAATGACACTATCATCCAGAAGATTAACTCCCAGTTGAATCAAGTGATTGTTATACCCAGACATTTTGAGTATATGTTCACTGACAGAACTATTCTCCTCCATCTTGCAGCTGTAGAACTTAGTGGAGATCTCATATCTCTAAATCCGGGCATTTGCTTGAAATATTAACTTCAACTCCTGGAACATCTCATATGCTCTATGACGATCAAAACATCGTTGAAGTCCCGGTTCTAAGCCGTAAAGCATGGCACACTGAACTATCGAGTAGTCATCAGCTTTGCTTTGCCAGACGTTCATAACATCTGGTTCAGCTCCTGCAGCAAGTTTGGCACCTAGCGGTGCTTCCAGGACATAATTCTTCTGTGCAGCAATGAGGATAATCCTCAAGTTATGGACCCAGTCCGTGTAATTGCTACCATCATCTTTCAACTTTGCTTTCTCAAGGAACGCATTAAAATTCAACGGAACAACAACACACGCCATCTATCTACAACAACACAGACAAGCAAAATACTATCAGGTACTAAGTTCATGATAAATTAAAGTTCAATTAATCATATTTAAGAACTTCCACTTAGATAGACATCCCTCTAATCATCTAAGTGATCACGTGATCCAAATCAACTAAACCATGACCGATCATCACGTGAAATGGAGTAGTTTTCAATGGTGAACATCACTATGTTGATCATATCTACTATATGATTCATGCTCGACCTTTTGGTCTCAGTGTTTCGAGGCCATATCTGCATATGCTAGGCTCTCAAGTTTAACCCGAGTATTTCTGCGTGTGCAAAACTGGCTTGCACCTGTTGTATGTGAACATAGAGCTTATCACACCCGATCATCACGTGGTGTCTCGGCACGACGAACTTTGGCAACGATGCATACTCAGGGAGAACACTTGTACCTTGAAATTTAGTGAGAGATCACCTTATAATGCTACTGTCAATCAAGCAGAATAAGATGCATAAAGGATAAACATCACATGCAATCAATATAAGTGATATGATATGGCCATCATCATATTGTGCCTTTGATCTCCATCTCCAAAGCACCGTCATGATCACCATCGTCACCGGCGCGACACCTTGATCTCCATCGTAGCATCATTGTCGTCTTGCCAAATATTGCTTCTATGACTATCGCTACCGTTTAGTGATAAAGTAAAGCAATTACATGGCGATTGCATTGCGTACAATAAATTGACAACCATATGGCTCCTGCCAGTTGCCGATAACTCCGATAAAAAACATGATTATCTCATACAATAAAATATAGCATCATGCCTTGACCATATCACATCACAACATGCCCTGCAAAAACAAGTTAGACGTCCTCTACTTTGTTGTTGCAAGTTTTACGTGGCTGCTACGGGCTGAGCAAGAACCGTTTTTACCTACGCATCAAAACCACAATGATATTTCGCCAAGTTGGTGTTGTTTTAACCTTCAACAAGGACCGGGCATAGTCACACTCGATTAAACTAAAGTTGGAGAAACTGACACCAACCAGTCACCTATGTGCAAAGCACGTCGGTAGAACCAGTCTCGTGTAAGTGTACACGTAATGTCGGTCCGGGCCGCTTCATCCAACAATACCGCCGAACTAAAGTATGACATACTAGTAAGCAGTATGACTTGTATCACCCAGAAATCCTTCTTGCTACGTCTTGAGCTTGCGTTGGTTTTCCCCGAAGAGGAAGGGATGATACAGCAGAGTAGCGTAGTATTTCCCTCAGTTTTTGAGAACCAAGGTATCAATCCAGTAGGAGCCCACGCTCAAGTCCCTTGTACCTGCACAAAGCGATAACTACTCGCAACCAACATGATTAGGGGTTGTCAAGCCCTTCACGGTCATTTACGAGAGTGAGATCTGATAGATATAATATTTTTGGTATAAAGATGCAAAGTAAAAAGTAAAGGCAAAGTAAAAAGCAAAGCAAGATTAATGTAATGGAGATTGATATGATGAGAATAGACCCGGGGGCCATAGGTTTCACTAGTGGCTTCTCTCAAGAGCATAAGTATTCTACGATGGGTGAACAAATTAGTGTTGAGCAATTGACAGAATTGAGCATAGTTATGAGAATATCTAGGCATGATCATGTATATAGGCATCACGTCCGTGACAAGTAGATCGAAACGATTCTGCATCTACTACTATTAATCCACTCATCGACCGCTATCCAACATGCATCTAGAGTATTAAGTTAAAAACAGAGTAATGCCTTAAGCAAGATGACATGATGTAGAGAGATAAATTCATGCAATATGAAATAAACCCCATCTTGTTATCCTTGATGGCAACGATACAATACGTGCCTTGCTGCCCCTTCTGTCACTGGGTAAGGACACCGCAAGATCGAACCCAAAGCTAAACACTTCTCCCATGGCAAGAACTACCAATCTAGTTGGCCAAACCAAGCGGATAATTCAAAGAGACTTACAAAGATAACCAATCATACATAAAAGAATTCAGAGAAGATTCAAATATTATTGATAGATAGACTTGATCATAAACCCACAATTCATCGATCTCAACAAACACACCGCAAAAAGAAGATTACATCGAATAGATCTCCACAAGAGAGGGGGAGAACTTTGTATTGAGATTCAAAGAGAGAGAAGAAGCCATCTAGCTACTAACTATGGACCCGAAGGTCTAAGGTAAACTACTCACACTTCATCGGAGAGGCTATGATGATGTAGAAGCCCTCCGTGATGACGGCCCTCTTCCGGCGGAGTTTCAGAACAGGCCCCAAGATGGGATCTCATGGATACAGAAAGTTGCGGCAGTGGAATTAGGTTTTTGGCTCATGTTCTGATCGTTTGGGGGTACGTGTGTATATATAGGAGGAAGAAGTACGCTGGAGGAGCAACGAGGGGCCCATGAGGCAAGGGGCGCGCCCTAGGGAGGGGGGGGGGCGCCCCCCACCATCGTGACCGCCTCTTTTGTTCCTTGGAGCAGGGTCCAAGTCTCCTAGATCACGTTCGGTGAGAAAATCACGTTCCCAAAGATTTTATTCCGTTTGGACTCCGTTTGATATTCCGTTTATCCGAAACACTGAAATAGGCAAAAACAGCAATTCTGGGCTGGGCCTCCGGTTAATAGGTTAGTCCCAAAAATAATATAAAAGTGGAAAATAAAGCCCAATATAGTCCAAAACAGTAGATAATATAGCATGGAGCAATCAAAAATTATAGATACGTTGGAGACGTATCAGGCATCCCCAAGCTTAATTCCTGGTAGTCCTTGAGTAGGTAAATGATAAAAAGAGAATTTTTGATGCGGAGTGCTACTTGGCATAATTTCAATGTAAATCTTCTTAATTGTGGTATGAATATTCAGATTAGAAAGATTCAAGACAAAAGTTTATATTGACATAAAAAATAATAATACTTCAAGCATACTAATAAAGCAATTATGTCTTCTCAAAATGACATGGCCAAAGAAAGTTATCCCTACAAAATCATATAGTCTGGCTATGCTCCATCTTCACCACACAAAGTATTTAAATCATGCACAACCCCGATGACAAGCCAAGCAATTGTTTCATACTCTAACTTTTTCAAAACTTTTTCAATCTTCACGCAATACATGAGCGTGAGCCATGGATATAGCACTATAGGTGGAATAGAATGATGGTTGTGGAGAAGACAAAAAGAAGAGGATGGTCTCACATCAACTAGGCGTATCAACGGGCTATGGAGATGCCCATTAATAGATATCAATGTGAGTGAGTAGGGATTGCCATGCAACGAATGCACTAGAGCTATAAGTATATGAAAGCTCAAAAAGAAACTAAGTGGGTGTGCATCCAACTTGCTTTCTCATGAAGACCTAGGGCAATTTTGTAGGAAGCCCATCATTGGAATATACAAGCCAAGTTCTATAATGAAAAATTCCCACTAGTATATGAAAGTGATAACATGAGAGACTCTCTACTATGAAGATCATGGTGCTACTTTGAAGCACAAGTGTGGTAAAAGGATAGTAACATTGTCCCTTCTCTCTTTTTCTCTCATTTTTTTGTTTGGGCCTTTTCTCTTTTTTTATGGCCTCTTTTTTTGGGCTTCTTTGGCCTCTCTTTTTTATTTTTCGTCCGGAGTCTCATCCCGACTTATGGGGGAATCATAGTCTCCATCATTCTGTCCTCACTGGGACAATGCTCTAATAATGATGATCATCACACTTTTATTTTTCTTATAACTCAACAATTACAACTCGATACTTAGAACAAAATATGACTCTATGTGAATGCATCCAGCGGTATACCGGGATATGCAATATGACAATGATGGAGTGTGTAATGAACGGAATGGTGGAAAGTTGCATGGCAATATATCTCGGAATGGCTATGGAAATGCCATAATAGGTAGGTATGGTGGCTGTTTTGAGGAAGGTATATGGTAGGTGTATGATGCCGGTGAAAGGTGCGCGGTATTAGAGAGGCTAGCAAAGGTGGAAGGGTGAGAGTGCGTATAATCCATGGACTCAACATTAGTCATAAAGAACTCATATACTTATAGCAAAAATCTAGAAGTTATCAAAGCAAAGTATTACACGCATGCTCCTAGGGGGATAGATTGGTAAGAAAAGACCATTGGTCGTCCCCGACCGCCACTCATAAGGAAGACAATCAATAAATAAATCATGCTCCAACTTCATCACATAACGGTTCACCATACGTGCATGCTACGGGAATCACAAACCTTAACACAAGTACTCTTTAAATTCACAACTACTCAACTAGCATGACTTTAATATTATCACCTCCATATCTCAAAACAATTATCATGTTTCAATCTTTTCTTAGTATTCAACACACTCAAAAGAAAGTTTCACAAATCTTGAATACCAAGCATATTATTATTAAGAAAATTACCATGCTATTAAGAGACTCTCAAAATAATTTAAGTGAAGCATGAGAGATCAATAGTTTCTTTAAAACGAATCCACCACCATGCTCTAAAAGATCTAAGCGAAGCGCATAGAGCAAAATTATAACGCTCAAAAGATATAAGTGAAGCACATAGAGTATTCTATCAAATTTTAATTCATGTATGGCTCTCTCAAAAGGTGTGTACAGAAAGGATGATTGTGGCATACTAAGACACAAAGACACAAATAATACAAGACGCTCCAAGCAAAACACATATCATGTTGGTGAATAAAAATATAGTTCCAAGTAAATTACCGATGGAAGTGGACGAAAGAGGGGATGCCTTCCGGGGCATCCCCAAGCTTTGACTTCTTGGTGTCCTTGGATTATCTTGGGGGTTCCATGGTCATCCCCAATCTTAGGCTCTCGCCACTCCTTGTTCCATGATCCATCAAAAGAATTCACCCAAAACTTGAAAACTTCACAACACAAAACTCAAAATAGAAAACTCGTGAGCTCCGTTAGCGAAAGAAAAAAAAAGACCACTTCAAGGTACTGTAATGAACTCATTCTTTATTTATATTGGTGTTAAAACTACTTTATTCCAACTTCTCTATGGATTATAAACTATTTTACTAGCCATAGATTCATCAAAATAAGCAAACAACACACGAAAAACAGAATCTGTCGAAAACAGAACAGTCTGTAGTAATCTGTATCTAGCGCAAGATCTGGAACCCCAAAATTCTAAAATAAATTTATGGACGTGAGGAATTTATCTATTAATCATCTTCAAAAAGAATTAACTAAATAACACTCTTCAAATAAAAATGACAGCAGTTCTCGTGAGCGCTAAAGTTTCTGTTTTTTTACAGCAAGTTCAACAAGACTTTCCCCAAGTCTTCCCAACGGTTCTACTTGGCACAAACACTAATTAAACACAAACAAACACAACCAAAACAGAGGCTAAATAATTTATTTATTGAATAACAGGAAGGATAAATATTGGGTTGTCTCTCAACAAGCGCTTTTCTTTAAATCCTTAAAGCTAGGCATTGATAATTTTAATGATGCTCACATGAAAGACAAGAATTGAAGCACAAAGAGAGCATCATAAAACAGGTGACAAACACATCTAAGTCTAACATACTTCCTATGCATAGGCATTTTATAGGCAAACAAATTGTCAAGGCAAGCAAAAATTAGCATATGCAAGGAAGCAGAAAGAAACAATAGCAATCTCAACATAACGAGAGGTAATTTAGTAACATGAAAATTTCTACCACCATATTTTCCTCTCTCATAATAATTGCATGAGGGATCATAAGAAAATTCAACAAAATAGCTATCACACAAAATATTTTCAACACGATCCATATGCATGCAAAGTTTACACTCTTCCAAAATAGTGGGATTAACATTAACTAAAGTCATGACCTTTCCAAACCCACTTTTATCAAAAATTTCATAAGATTGAACATTCTCCAAATATGTGGGATCTAAAGTTGACACTCTTCCAAAACCACTTTCAATAATATTGCAAACACTATTATCAATCTCATATTCATCATGGGGCTTAAATAAATTTTCAATATCATAAGAAGAATCACCCCAATCATGATCATTACAACAAGTAGTAGACATAGCAAAACTAGCATCCCCAAGCTTAGGGTTTTGCATATTATTAGCACAATTGACATCAAGAGAATTTATATTAAAATCATTGCAATCATGCTTTTTATTCAAAGATCTATCGTGAATCGCTTCATAAAGTAATTCATCACACTTTGCAGATTCACAAATTTCAAGCAAAACTTCATAAAGATAATCTAGTGCACAAAACTCACTAGCAATTGGTTCATCATAATTGGATCTCTTAAAAAGATTAGCAAGTGGATGAGGATCCATAGATCTTAGGTTCTCTATTTAGTAAATAAACAACTATTGCAACCATACGAGCAAACAAGAAACGGGCAAAAAGAGGCAAATAGAGAGGGAGGATGGAGAGAGAGAGGGCGAATAAAACGGCAAGGGTGAAGTGGGGGGAGAGGAAAACGAAAGGAAAATGGCAAATAATGTAATGCGGGAGATAGGGATTGTGATGGGTACTTGGTATGTTGACTTTTTGCGTAGACTCCCCGGCAACGGCGCCAGAAATCCTTCTTGCTACGTCTTGAGCTTGCGTTGGTTTTCCCCGAAGAGGAAGGGATGATGCAGCAGAGTAGCGTAAGTATTTCCCTCAGTTTTTGAGAACCAAGGTATCAATCCAGTAGGAGCCCACGCTCAAGTCCCTCGTACCTGCACAAAGCGATAGCTACTCGCAACCAACGCGATTAGGGGTTGTCAAGCCCTTCACGGTCACTTACGAGAGTGAGATCTGATAGATATAATATTTTTGGTATAAAGATGCAAATTAAAAAGTAAAGGCAAAATAAAAAGCAAAGCAAGATTAAAGTAATGGAGATTGATATGATGAGAATAGACCCGGGGGCCATAGGTTTCACTAGTGGCTTCTCTCAAGAGCATAAGTATTCTACGGTGGGTGAACAAATTACTGTTGAGCAATTGACAGAATTGAGCATAGTTATGAGAATATCTAGGCATGATCATTTATATAGGCATCACGTCCATGACAAGTAGATCGAAACGATTCTGCATCTACTACTATTACTCCACACATCGACCGCTATCCAGCATGCATCTAGAGTATTAAGTTCATAAGAACATAGTAACGCCTTAAGCAAGATGACATGATGTAGAGAGATAAATTCATGCAATATGAAATAAATCCCATCTTGTTATCCTCGATGGCAATGATACAATACGTGCCTTGCTACCCCTTCTGTCACTAGGTAAGGACACCGCAAGATCGAACCCAAAGCTAAGCACTTCTCCCATGGCAAGAACTACCAATCTAGTTGGCCAAACCAAACGGATAATTCGAAGAGACTTGCAAAGATAACCAATCATACATAAAAGAATTCAGAGAAGATTCAAATATTATTGATATATAGACTTGATCATAAACCCACAATTCCTCGGTCTCAACAAACACACCGCAAAAAGAAGATTACATCGAATAGATCTCCACAAGAGAGGGGGAGAACTTTGTATTGAGATTCAAAGAGAGAGAAGAAGCCATCTAGCTACTAACTATGGACCCAAAGGTCAGAGGTAAACTACTCACACTTCATCGGAGAGGCTATGATGATGTAGAAGCCCTCCGTGATGATGGCCCTCTTTCGACGTAGCTCCGGAACAGGCCCCAAGATGGGATCTCGTGGATACAGAAAGTTGCGGCGGTGGAATTTGGTTTTTGGCTCCTATTCTGATCGTTTGGGGCTACGTGTGTATATATAGGAGGAAGAAGTACGCCGGAGGAGCAACGAGGGGCCCACGAGGCAGGGGGCGCGCCCTAGGGGGGCGCCCCCACCCTCGTGACCGCCTCTTTTGTTCCTTGGAGCAGGGTCCAAGTCTCCTGGATCACATTCGGTGAGAAAATCACGTTCCTGAAGATTTTATTCCGTTTGGACTCCATTTTATATTTCGTTTATCCGAAACACTGAAATAGGCAAAAAACAGCAATTCTGGGCTGGGCCTCCGGTTAATAGGTTAGTCACAAAAATAATATAAAAGTGGAAAATAAAGCCCAATATAGTCCAAAACAGTAGATAATATAGCATGGAGCAATAAAAAATTATAGATACGTTGGAGACGTATCAGGACTCCCCTTTCCTACTCCTACTAGGGGGGGGGGGAAGGAAGGAGGAGAGGCAGAAGGAAAGGGGGGTGCCGCCCCCCTTCCCTAGTCCAATTCGGACCAGGGGGAGGGGCGCGTGGCCTGCCCTCGCCGGCCCCCTCTCTCTCCACTAAGGCCCATGTGGCCCATTAATTCTCCGGGGGGGGGGGGGGTTCCGGTAACCCTCCGGCACTCCGGTTTTCTCCGAAATCACCCGGAACACTTCCGGTATCCGAATATAGTCGTCCAATATATCAATCTTTATATCTCGACCATTTCGAGACTCCTCGTCATGTCCGCGATCACATCCAGGACTCTGAACTACCTTCGGTACATCAAATCACATAAACTCATAATACCGATCATCACCAAACATTAAGCGTGCGGACCCTACGGGTCCAAGAACAATGTAGACATGACCGAGACACGTCTTCGGTCAATAACCAATAGCGGAACCTGGATGCCCATATTGGCTCCTACATATGCTATGAAGATCTTTATCGGTCAAACCGCATAACAACATAGGTTGTTCCCTTTGTCATCGGTATGTTACTTGCCCGAGATTCGATTGTCAGTATCTCAATACCTAGCTCAATCTCGTTACTGGCAAGTCTCTTTACTCGTTTCGTAATGCATCATCCCGCAACTAACTCATTAGTTGTATTGCTTGCAAGGCTTATAGTGATGTGCATTACTGAGAGGGCACAGAGATGCCTCTTCGACAATCGGAGTGACAAATCCTAATCACGATCTATGCCAAGTCAACAAGTACCATATGAGACACCTGTAGATACTACTAGGGAAAACCCTAGTAGTAGCGCGGGTTTTGAGGCTATCAGCAGCGCGGGCAGCCGCGCTACCAATAAGGCGCTACAGCTAACTGTTAGTAGTAGCGCGGTTTGCACCTGTGCTGCTACTATTGACTATATTAGCAGCGCTTTTTTTAGAATACGCTACTATTAGTTAGTTGTAGCGCTTTCCTAGCCCCGCGCTACTGCTATGTGTTTCATCATTTTTCCCCACTTCCTACCCAGTTTCAGTTTCAATAAACTGCAACTTCCAGATACTAGGTACTACTAGATATCAATTTCATAAAACATTATAGGTACTAGGTAGTACTACCTCCATTCCAAATTACTCGTCATGGTTTTAGTTCAAATTTGAACTAAAACCATGACGAGTAATTTGAAACGGAAGGAGTACTTGATAACAATTTCATATATAGTGAACATGCATCCTCAAGCAGTACAAGGTGATATCAATGACGATCATCATATATAGTTCTAGATGATATCGACGATGATCAACATATGTAGGTCTACATGATATCGGCGACGATCATCATATGTAGTTCTAGATGATATAGCCACACACACATATGTAGTTCTAGATGATATCGACGATGATTATCATCCTGAAGCCTGGGCTGTGGGTGTTCCTGATAGTAATTAGGATGGCCTGTCCAACACGAAGATTCTTGCCAATGAGGAATCTCTTCCACCCAACCGAGTTTAAGTGTATGTGACCGTCTGTGTCCATGCAGTAAGTACAGGTGGTGACGGAGCCCCTTGCGGTAAGGTGTAGTCCAGCTGAGTGTTCTTCATCAGGCTCGATACCACAACTCACAGATAGGTTCTTTGGCAATTTCTGAATAATAAAAACATATCAATTAATAAATAGCCTCGCACATACTCTTGCAAATATATTTCTATTAAGTATAGATTTCTACACTATCAAAAGACACAGTACTACGCATTTGTACTAATTAAGCATGAATTCTACTAATAAGTATATATGGATTATCTACACTATTAATAGTTCCTTGGATTCTACACTAACAAGCATGTGATCAGACTCTACACTAAAGCATATCATCGACTAGATTCCACAAAGCATATCATTGGACTCTACACTAAGCAAATCATCAGATTCACTAAGCATATCATCGGATAATTTGCATTTGTAAGTATAACAATAAAGCATATATATATGTCATCAAATTACTATAGTCAGTATAACATACCATTTCATGCCGATCAACCATGGTACTTGTTAGGCGGGTCATGAATGGCAGCCCGACAAAGTCATCACATGGCGGAATTATGTCCCATAGGTTGCACACCTCCTCCTCGCCCAGCCTCATTCTTTTGGCTATGATGGCTTCATGAAGTGGGTTCTCATCATCTTCATCGAGTGGGTCCTCATTATCTTCATCATCTTCGTCATCTTCATCATCTTCGTCATCTTCATCATCGTCATCATCTTCCACCAGGTTGATATAAATGACAGCCAGCTTGGGTCTTTCTGCTCTAAAGGAGAAGCTGATCAACTCACCACCAGTAAGATGCATGCGGTCGAGGAAACGGGCCCATCCATCTTGAAAGGACATGCGGTGCCCCCATGTGTGGTTTTGGTAATTTATGACAATCTCTATGGACTAACGGTTGCCTTGAGTTATATTTGAAGGATTTGTCCATAGGATTGTCTTGAAGTCCATGTGTTGGTTTCAAGGAGTTTATGAGATGGCCAAAGTGGTTTTCAAGGAATTATCCAAAGATTGGTCATGTGTGAGTTGAGATGGCCAAAGTGCTTTTCAAGGAATTATCCAAAGATTGGTCATGTGTGAGTTGAGCTTATTGCAAGCATGTCTTGAAGAAGAAGATTGTGTGATCATTCATGGTTACCTTCAAGACATCATCCAAATGAGAGTTGGAAAGATTCAATGTTGATCAAGACTAAGTCAAGAGTGAATCAAGTTGATCAACTCACAAAGCATAGAAGAAGTACCGAGAGGGATCAAGTGATCCCATGGTACGGTAAGCATTGTCCATTATGCTTTGTGTACTAACCCATGGTCTACGTGAGAGTTCTTTGTGGGGTTAGGTTGCGGTGTGCAAGTTCAAGTGGAGCATCAAGAAGAGATCAAATGCTTGAAGCTTGTCGTCCTTTGTGGTGACAATGGACTTGTGAAGATGTGCGGAAGAGTGGCTCACCCATAGTGGAGTATGGGGGAGCAATCAACTAGTCTTCATCAAGTCAACCCAATCAAGAAAGGTGGTCCAACTAGAGGGAGTCAAGATCGTCTTCATCTAGCTCAAGTGGACCATGTGCAAGGCAAAGGTTTGCCCTTGATAGGTTTTCTATTTTACCGGTCTCATGATGGTAGTTGGGAGACTGGGTTATAGGATCGATTGTCGTACTATCAAGGGGGGCTCTCGATGAGTAGCTTGATCGTATCGTTCGCTGAGAGCTCAAACCATTGCATCCTTGCATCATCTTTCTTGGTTCTTGTTTGGTTCTATTTGAGAGTCTTAGAGCTTTTGGTCATCTTGATGACAAGCTTGAGTTCATCAAAAACGGAGTTCGCTTGCATACTCTATGATGTTTTCATTGTTGGAGGTTTTGCCGGTTCTTCTCGGTTGGAGGTTTCACTCCTCTATTTGTTGGCATACCTCCCCTGCCTCTTCTTACTATAACGAGTCGTTGTTTTGATGCTACTCGTCGTCTTGTTTCCAACAAGCTTGAGTTTGCTCAATTCGGAGCTCATATGCAGAAGTTATGGCAGTTCTTGTTCTCTTGAGTGTGGTTTTGTCAGGGTCCGCGTTGGAAAGGTTTGGGTGGATTCATCACGTACACGTCTCCTTATTTTCCCCTCCTTCTTCCTTGGAGCTTCCTCCGTTTTCTTGCCTCCCTTGTGTGGCTGCCATTGTTGGTTGTGGTAGTACTGCTCCCAGGAAAGTGGTAGTACCGTAGGCATCAGCGGTAGTACCGTGCAGTGGCACGGTAGTACCGTAGGTGCCCACGGTAGTACCGCTCCCCTGGAGCCGCACTACCACTGCCCACCAGGCTAGTGCCGCCTCTTTGCGGTAGTAGGAGCGGATGTAATTTTTTACATCCGCACCTACCGCGGTAGTACCGCTTTCGCCGTGCGGTAGTACCGCGCTATGCGGTCAGGCAGTAGTACCGCCCCTCGGTGGTACTATTGTGTCAGGTTTTTGCTACTTCCATTTCTTTGCGGAAGTAGGCACGGAAGTTTCCCTTTTCCCCTGGCTGGGACTTTTACCTCGCGGTAGTACCGCATGGGGGGCGCGGTAGTACCGCGCATGCGGAAGTTCCGCCCCCAGCTCCTGTGCGTCTGTTTATCGGTTATGTGCTGGGGTTGCGGCGGTACCGTGGGTCGGTACGGTAGTACCGCACAGCTGTGCAGTAGTACCGCTTAGATGCAAGCAGTAGTACCGCGCGGCCTTGCGGTAGTACCGCTGGCCAGGTGCGGTAGTACCGTTGGCCGCGGGCTGGTTGGTGGGTAACGGTTGGATTTTTTCCCACCTATAAAAGGGGGTCTTCTTCCCCAATGAACCTTATGTTTTTAGCTCGTGTTCTTCCCCCATTGTTGACCTTCTTTGAGCTTGCTAACTCTCAATCCCTCCATGGATTCTTGCTAGTTTTTGAGGGAAAAGAGAGAGGAGATCTAGATCAACATTTCCACCAATCACTTTCTCCTCTATGTGAGGGGAACCCCTTGGATCTAGATCCTGGAGTTCTTGGCGTTCTCCTTCTTGTTCTTCCTCTCATTTTCCTCCCTAGCATTAGTTGCTCCAGTGGGATTTGAGAGAGAAGGACTTGGGTACTCCGTGTGCCCTTGCCATTGCATTTGGTGCATCGGTTTGAGTTCTCCACGGTGATACGTGGAAGTTACAAGTTGAGAAGCTTATTACTCTTGGGTGCTTGGTACCCTTGAGCTTGTTCCTCTTGGGTGCTTGGGAGCCCTAGACGGTTGTTGGTGTTCGGAGCTCAATCATTGTGGTGTAAAGCTCCGGGAAAGCGTCGGGGTCTCCAATTAGGTTGTGGAGATCGCCCCGAGCAATTTGACGGGTTTCGGTGACCGCCCCCAAGGGTTGCCAAAGTGTACGGGTTCGGTCACCGCCCCCAAGGGTTGCCATTTGTACGGGTTCGGTGATCGCCCTCAAGGGTCCCTTAGTGGAATCACGCCATCTTGCATTGTGCGAGGGCGTGAGGAGATTACGGTGGCCCTGGTGGCTTTTTGGGGAGCATTGTGCCTCCACACCGCTCCAAATGGAGATTAGCATCCGCAAGGGTGTGAACTTCGGGATACATCATCGTCTCCGCGTGCCTCGGTTATCTCTTACCCGAGCTCTTTACTTATGCACTTTACTTTGTGATAGCCATATTGTTTCTTGTCATATATCTTGCTATCACCTAGTAGTTTATCTTGCTTAGCATAAGTTGTTGGTGCACATAGGTGAGCCTAGTTGTTGTAGGTTTTGTGCTTGACAAATTAACCGCTAGGTTTATTCCGCATTTGTTCAAGCCTAAACCATAATTATTTTAAAAGCGCCTATTCACCCCCCCTCTAGGCAACATCCACGATCTTTAAATTGGTATCAGAGCCTCGTCTCTCTTTATTAGGCTTTACCGCCTAGAGAGTAAAGATGTCGACTAGGGGATTAGGATTCTCTGACACTCTTAGTTTCGATGGCACAAATTTTGATGTTTGGGTAATTCGCATGCTTAATCTCTTTAGGGTCATGGACCCAAATTTAGAGCGAATTGTAGATATGGGTTTTTCTCCTCCAAAGGATCCCCAAAGATTATCTTTAGAGGATGAGAAAAACTCTTATCTCAATGCTCAAGCTTCTAATGTGCTTTTCGATGCTTTGAGCAATGTAGTTATATTTCAACTCATGCCGTTCCGGGATGCTCATGAGTTATGGACGAAGCTTCAAGAAAAATATGGTGTGTCCAAGATTTGTGGGGATGATTGTTCTCCCTCCACCTCCGGTCGTATAGTCTTCTCAACTTCTTCTACTTCACCTACATGTGGTTTGCCACAAGGTAATGATATGGTGAGTAGTGTTGGTTATTGCAATGATGATAGTATGCTTATTGTGGATGATCCTTCATCACTATCTTATTGCAATGCTCCTTCTTTGGGCTTTAACACTTCAAGCACTCGAAATGTTTCATATGCTTGTGTTGATAGTCCTTGCATATCATGTAGAAATTGCTTGACTAAATCTCATGATGATATGTTTACTATGTCTTGTTGCCATGATAAAAATGCATATATTTCCTCGAACTGTTGTGCTAACAATGTAGAGGAAACCCAACACCCCATGGAACAAGATGTGGTCTTGAATGGTGCTTCAACGGATCCTACATCATCATCTATTGCATTTTGCCTTATGGCCAAGGCTTCAAAGGTATCTCCCACTTTGAATCCCAATATATCTTGTGATGATATTGATGATGTTGATTATGATGAAGAGAATGATGATGTTGCCTCCTTAAAAATTAAGGGGGAAATGATTTTTAAAGCTCTTCTTAAGAATAAAATTGCTCGTTCCAACTTCATGGAAATCATGTCTATTGCTATTGAGGGCAAGAAATATATTGATGAGTTGGAATCTCATCTTGAGGAGCATGAGGTCACCATTTATCAAATGAAAGGTCATGAGCGTGATTACGCTAATGAGATTGCGGACCTCTCTCAAGCTCTTGAACTTGAACAAACCACCAAGGAATCTCTTGAGGAGACTTTTGCTCTAGAATTATCTAGAGTGAGGGAATCTCGTGATAGAGCTCTTGAGGTGGCCGATGATTTTGAAACTAAAAATGAGGAGCTTGAAGTTGCGCATGCTAAACTCCTTGAGGACTTTGAGCACCTCAAAAATGGCTCAAGGGTCATTAAGGGTGAGCTCATCAAACTCACCGAGTCTCATGCTCAACTTAAAGCTTCTTATTCAAAAGAGCTTGCCAAGTTGTCTTCTCCTCTTGTTGCTAATGATGATGCTTGTGCTACTAACTCTATCTCTTGTGATGCATCCATATTGAAAGAGAATGTTGAGCTTCGGGCTCAACTTGAGTTGCTATCTAGCAATTATGGGAAATTGGAAGAAAACCATGAAAAGCTCTCAAGCTCTCATGATGATCTTCTAGTATCCCATAATGAGCTAAAGATATCTCATGAGGCCATGATTTGTAAGGTAACATCTAGTGAGCCTCATGTGGATACTAGCACTAATTCTAGTCCAAATGCTATATTGCCATGTGCTAGTCCTCGTAATTCATCTACTCACAATTTTGGTACATCTTGTGATGAATTGCTTTCCTTGCCTTGTTGCTCTAACGATGAAGCTTATACTTCCTCTAGTACTTGTGTTGAGACTAACCATGTAGAGGAAATCAAAGAGCTCAAGGCCCAAGTCACTTCTTTGAAGAAAGACTTGGAAAAGAGTCATGAAGGGAAATCCACACTCAACAATATTTTGAGTGTGCAAAAATCCCCCAATGACAAAGGTGGACTTGGATTCAACTCCAACAAGAAGAAGAAGTCCAAGGTGAACAAAAGGAAGGGCCAAGAACAAGTCAAGAATTCGGCCAAGATTGTTTGCTTCAAGTGCAAAGTAGAAGGGCATCATGTTAGATCTTGCCCATTGAAGAAGAAGCCCATTAGTGACAAGCAACAAGGGAAGCGGCCACAAGTACACTCTCATTCTCAACCTCAAGTTGAAGAAAAGCCTCTTCCCCAGAAGACTCAAGCTTATGCTTCTCAAGTTGAGAAATCAAGTGAGAAGAAAGTGAAGAGTAGACGTTGCTACCTATGTCGCGAGAAAGGTCACCTCGCCTCTTCATGCACTAGTGGTAACTTATCCAACCCAATTATTGTTGATGATGTCTATTCTCTTGGGAAGGATAAGGTTGGCAATGTGGTTGCCAAGTTTGTTGGTACTCAAAGTGGTTTAAAGCAAAGAACCATTTGGGTAGCCAAGCCTATTGTGACTAACCTCTTAGGACCCAACTTGGTTGGGGACCAACAAGCTTAAACTTGATCAATAGGTGATGTTGGAGGTCATTGGAGACTTGGCTACATTATGAAGGGTACTTCATCATTCTTATTGTCTCAAGCCAAGTCAATTGAATCATCAAGATTATATCTTATATCCAATGTGCCTCCTTGCGGTAACTTGTACCGCAATTGCTTACATTGAAAGTTACTTGCCCCCTTGCATGTTTTGGTTTTGTTCCTTGCATGTGTTTGTATATGTTGTGCTTCCAACTTGATTATCTTGACCAATCAAGTATGTGTGTGTTGGTTTGCACATCATGTACGTGTGTGTCATGCGTTGAGCCTTTTGCATCTTGTTCTTTTCTTAGTTGGCTCTTGTGAGAGATTAATGGAATATCCCATTATGGATGAGTGATGTGCTTTGTGCACCTCACAATCCTATATATGTGTGTACATGAGTAATACCATCTAGTATTTATATTTCAAGATTATCTAGTCGCTATGTGGTATGTCTTCTCATGAGAAAATCAAATTCTATATTGTCCATTAATTATCTTGTGTTGGTTCGTTATTTTGCCTCTTGTTTATCTTTAATTGGTATCACATTATGGGGGAGTAATATGCTATGTGTATATTACTAGCCTAGAAAATGTGTACATTTGAGATATTGTCACCTAGAATTGATATTGTAAATTATCTTGTTCCTAGGTGGCATGTTAGCTCTACAAGTTGCATTTTGCTTTTTGTTTGGTGTGAAGATGATGTCGGATATCCTTGTTATCTACCACCGGGAATTATTTCCGTTTACTTCTTGTCTTTTGACAATTGGTACTCACTTTTGTGGTAGAATCTATTGATCATCTTTACATTGGCCTTTGCTTTTTATTTTCCCTTTCTCTTGCCAAGGTTTGTATCAAGTCCCTTTGTCTTCCATACCACTTGTGGATCTTGTTTCTTGATCTAGTCTAGTGTTTTCTAGATATAGTGAAAGTGGTGATCCCACCTTGTGCATTTTGTATTCAAATGCAAATTCTCTATAATGCACTAGTCTTGGGGGAGCTATCCTATTTTCTATAAAACACTCATCTTGCGATCCTTGTCAAGTGTGTGTTGGTGGAAGGCAAGCCGTTTTCGTTTTGGTACTTTGTGCCATCATGAAACTTTGTAGAGAGCTTGGTTTGTTTGGGACCATCCTCTCTTTTGGGAGTTTGATGTCTCTTCTTTGTGTATATCAATGGATATCTCAGTCCTTGTTGTATCCATTATGGATACCCTCCAAGTGATGATTTATTCATTTGGTATCTTTTCTTTCCTTGGTATTTCTTTGTCTTTTGGTATCGGCTCTTGAAAGTCTTGAGCATGCATATTAACTTCGTGTAGTATCTTTGGCATGCTTTCTTTATTTGACCCAATATATAGGGGAAACTCCTCCATGTCTCAAATTGGATGAGATGTGCATGTAATTAATTTTCATATCCATATGCACATGTTTGTGTGGAGTTTGTCCTATGTGTCGTTGGTTCTCTAACTCTTTGGTCCCAATGAGTTTGGGTACCATTTTGTTTGTGTTGTTGTTCTAGGAACAATTGGAGATGCATTGGATGCTCGGCTCACTCACAAGGA
Source organism: Triticum aestivum (assembly GCF_018294505.1). Taxonomy (NCBI): domain Eukaryota; kingdom Viridiplantae; phylum Streptophyta; class Magnoliopsida; order Poales; family Poaceae; genus Triticum; species Triticum aestivum. The sequence continues at coordinate 607,085,029 of NC_057806.1, forward strand.
AGGTGGTGTCACCATGTGCTTATTGGAGTCAAGCTAGGATGATTAATGAACTACTATCTACCTTCAATTGGTATCTACTACATCCTTCCAATGTTATCTCGGTAACAAGTATCTTCATATACTTCATGCACACATTTCTTGTATCAACCTTGTGTAGGTTGTATCATGGCATGTTATTCATTCATTCTTGTGATACTTGTTTTCTTTCTCAAAGCATCCCAACAATGATCTCTTGTTGCTAGTTGTGATGTCTTTGTTGTTCATGTGTGGAATTCATTTATATACAATAAGACCAATATCTAGCCATGAGCTATGCTTCCAAGCAAATATCTTATTGGTATATGTATGACCTCCCTTTGGATATCTTGTTCCTCGTGTTGCAACTATTTCGGGTGTACATCCTTCTTTGTAGATATATATCATCATGATTTCATCTACCTAGAATCTTATACACTTGAGAGAAGTTGCATTTCTAGTTGATATCCTTTCTTTCACGGCCACCTTGTCTTTCTTATGTTATTTCTTTGGTGGCTCCGTAAAAGCTTTTGCCTTGAGTGCATGTCTTCTATCGTTGGATCTTGATGCACTCTTGTGTGTGGTGAAGATTATTTTTCTCATGCTTATCTTTACGAGGCTTTTGCCATCTTAATTGGTATCCCTCGTCTTGATGAAGCTTTCATCTTCTATCTTCACCATGGGTTGTCACAAACATAGGTTCTTAATATGCTTATTAGTAAGCTTGTGAACCCATTTGCTAGTTGTGTGTGGGAATGATAGGCCTTGCACCGTGTGCCTCGTTCTTTCAAGACTTTATTGATGCCTAATGCTCATCCGTACATTAGTCTTCTCAAGTGCATTGCCTTGACTCACACACATCATTTCAGTTGAGCCCATTCTTAAGTTGCCTCTTTTATTACTTGTTGCTCAACCATGTGTGTGTTGCAAGTACTAGGCTTTGTTTCCTATATGCTCACTTGCACTTTTTGTAAGTTTCTATTGATTTTGGGGGAGCTATGATCCTATTTTGTGCACTTCGTATCCAAATACAAATATTCTTATGTGTGCACAAATCGTGGGGAGCTTCTCTAGTTTCTTTAGAACACTCCTTTGCTCTTATCATAATATCCTTTATTCATGTGTCTCGTAGGATCTTTGGTCTAGTTGGTTCAATTGATATCCGTTGATTGCTTGCTTCAATTGGTACCTTTTGATTTCTTGATTGCTTGTGTCTCTCTTTGTTATGTCCTTGTGGCATATCATTCCTTTAGCAATCTTGGTGCCTCAATATAGTTGGTCTTCCTCCAAGTATTACCGTTGGATATGTGTATTGCATTCCACTCCCTTGTTGAGAAATACACAACTTATGGAGGAACACAATTTATATTGGCCTTTTAAGCTTTTCGCCCATTTTGGCAATCGATGCCAATGGGGGAGAAGTTTCAGAGAGTTTTGTGGATAAGTTTAGAGAGTTTTTTTTTTCTTCAGAGAGTTTTGTGGATAAGTTTAGAGAGTTTTTTCTTCTTGCTTTGGTTTCGTACCTAAGCATTTGCATCTCATACACATGCATTATTGGTTGTTGCATTGCATGGTGATAAATAATTCCTTCTATAAACTCTCTTGAAAATGATTGTCATCAATTACCAAAATGGGGGAGATTGAAAAGACATGCGGTGCCCCCATGTGTGGTTTTGGTAATTGATGACAATCTCTATGGACTAACGGTTGCCTTGAGTTATATTTGAAGGATTTGTCCATAGGATTGTCTTGAAGTCCATGTGTTGGTTTCAAGGAGTTTATGAGATGGCCAAAGTGCTTTTCAAGGAATTATCCAAAGATTGGTCATGTGTGAGTTGAGATGGCCAAAGTGCTTTTCAAGGAATTATCCAAAGATTGGTCATGTGTGAGTTGAGCTTATTGCAAGCATGTCTTGAAGAAGAAGATTGTGTGATCATTCATGGTTACCTTCAAGACATCATCCAAATGAGAGTTGGAAAGATTCAATGTTGATCAAGACTAAGTCAAGAGTGAATCAAGTTGATCAACTCACAAAGCATAGAAGAAGTACCGAGAGGGATCAAGTGATCCCATGGTACGGTAAGCATTGTCCATTACGCTTTGTGTACTAACCCATGGTCTACGTGAGAGTTCTTTGTGGGATTAGGTTGCAGTGTGCAAGTTCAAGTGGAGCATCATGAAGAGATCAAATGCTTGAAGCTTGCCGTCCTTTGTGGTGACAATGGACTTGTGAAGATGTGCGGAAGAGTGGCTCACCCATAGTGGAGTATGGGGGAGCAATCAACTAGTCTTCATCAAGTCAACCCAATCAAGAAAGGTGGTCCAACTTGAGGGAGTCAAGATCGTCTTCATCTAGCTCAAGTGGACCATATGCAAGGCAAAGGTTTGCCCTTGATAGGTTTTCTATTTTACCGGTCTCATGATGGTAGTTGGGAGACTGGGTTATAGGATCGATTGCCGTACTATCAAGGGGGGCTCTCGATGAGTAGTTTGATCGAATCGTTCACTGAGAGCTCAAACCATTGCATCCTTGCATCGTATTTCTTGGTTCTTGTTTGGTTCTCTTTGAGAGTCTTAGAGCTTTTGGTCATCTTGATGACAAGCTTGAGTTCATCGAAAACGGAGTTCGCTTGCATACTCTATGATGTTTTCATTGTTGGAGGTTTTGCCGGTTCTTCTCGGTTGGAGGTTTCACTCCTCTATTTGTTGGCATACCTCCCCTGCCTCTTCTTACTATAACGAGTCGTTGTTTTGATGCTACTCGTCGTCTTGTTTCCAACAAGCTTGAGTTTGCTCAATTCAGAGCTCATATGCAGAAGTTATGGCAGTTCTTGTTCTCTTGAGTGTGGTTTTGTCAGGGTCCGCGTTGGAAAGGTTTGGGTGGATTCATCACGTACACGTCTCCTTATTTTCCCCTCCTTCTTCCTTGGAGCTTCCTCCGTTTTCTTGCCTCCCTTGTGTGGCTGCCATTGTTGGTTGCGGTAGTACTGCTCCCAGGAAAGCGGTAGTACCGTAGGCATCAGCGGTAGTACCGTGCAGTGGCACGGTAGTACCGCAGGTGCCCATGGTAGTACCGCTCCCCTGGAGCCGCACTACCGCTGCCCACCAGGCTAGTGCCGCCCCTTTGCGGTAGTAGGAGCGGATGTAATTTTTTACATCCGCACCTACCGCGGTAGTACCGCTTTCGCCATGCGGTAGTACCGCGCTATGCAGTCAGGCAGTAGTACCGCCCCTCGGCAGTACTACTGTGTTGGGTTTTTGCTACTTCCGTTTCTTTGCGGAAGTAGGCACGGAAGTTTCCCTTTTCCCCTGGCTGGGACTTTTGCCTCCTGGTAGTACCGCATGGGGGCGCGGTAGTACCGCGCGTGCGGAAGTTCCGCCCCCAGCTCCTGTGCGTCTGTTTATCGGTTCTGTGCTGGGGTTGCGGCAGTACCGTGGGTCGGTACGGTAGTACTGCACAGCCGTGCGGTAGTACCGCTTGGATGCAAGCAGTAGTACCGCGCGGCCTTGCGGTAGTACCGCTGGCCAGGCGCGGTAGTACCGCTGGCCGCGGGCTGGTTGGTGGGTAACGGTTGGATTTTTCCCCACCTATAAAAGGGGGTCTTCTTCCCCAATGAACCTTATCTTTTTAGCTCGTGTTCTTCCCCCATTGTTGACCTTCTTTGCGCTTGCTAACTCTCAATCCCTCCATGGATTCTTCCTAGTTTTTGAGGGAAAAGAGAGAGGAGATCTAGATCAACATTTCCACCAATCACTTTCTCCTCTATGTGAGGGGAACCCCTTGGATCTAGATCTTGGAGTTCTTGGTGTTCTCCTTCTTGTTCTTCCTCTCATTTTCCTCCCTAGCATTAGTTGCTCCGGTGGGATTTGAGAGAGAAGGACTTGGGCACTCCGTGTGCCCTTGCCATTGCATTTGGTGCATCGGTTTGAGTTCTCCACGGTGATACGTGGAAGTTACAAGTTGAGAAGCTTATTACTCTTGGGTGCTTGGTACCCTTGAGCTTGTTCCTCTTGGGTGCTTGGGCGCCCTAGACGGTTGTTGGTGTTCAAAGCTCAATCATGGTGGTGTAAAGCTCCGGGCAAGCGTCGGGGTCTCCAATTAGGTTGTGGAGATCGCCCCGAGCAATTTGACGGGTTTCGATGACCGCCCCCAAGGGTTGCCAAAGTGTACGGGTTCGGTGACCGCCCCCAAGGGTTGCCATTTGTACGGGTTCGGTGACCGCCCTCAAGGGTCCCTTAGTGGAATCACGGCATCTTGCATTGTGCAAGGGCGTGAGGAGATTACGGTGGCCCTAGTGGCTTCTTGGGGAGCATTATGCCTCCACACCGCTCCAAACAGAGATTAGCATCCGCAAGGGTGTGAACTTCGGGATACATCGTCGTCTCCGCGTGCCTCGGTTATCTCTTACCCGAGCTCTTTACTTATGCACTTTACTTTGTGATAGCCATATTGTTTCTTGTCATATATCTTGCTATCACCTAGTAGTTTATCTTGCTTAGCATAAGTTGTTGGTGCACATAGGTGAGCCTAGTTGTTGTAGGTTTTGTGCTTGACAAATTAACCGCTAGGTTTATTCCGCATTTGTTCAAGCCTAAACCGTAATTATTTTAAAAGCGCCTATTCACCCCCCTCTAGGCGACATCCACGATCTTTCACATCTCCTCCAAGCTGTGACATATTGCGTCCTTTCTCGACCTCCATAGTGTACGCCCCCCCAGGAGCCTCAAATGTCACAGTGTCTCCTGTCAGCTTGATGAATTTCAACCTCACATTGCATGGGACGATCTGTGTATAAAGAAAGCAAAATGACACAATGCAGTAATTCCAACACTAAAAATAAAATAGTTGTCACATTTCATCTAATTTCTTACCGCCGCATGACGAAAACTCGGCTGGAAGTAGATGCCGAAGAACTTGCCAGTTGCAAGGCTGCTGGCTCACCCTCACTTGCATAGTTGACATGGTGGTGGTGGTGGCGGCGCCATTTTCCTAAAGCAATATGAGCAAAGGATTAACGATCCACTTCATAGGAAAGAAAAAAAGTAGCATGTGATATTTTTGGTTCTTCTTCAGTTATATTTTCATAGTGGAACCCGGTCCCAAAAAGTAAACAACAAGCTCTCAATTAACTTACTAACACCTTCTATAATAGAACCAACAGCTAGCAGGCCAATGCCAAATCAGCCAACAAGACTCATAGACAACAAGTTCTCAATTAACTTACTAACACATTCTGGAATATCTCTAGATGAAGAGATTCTTCCGCGAGAAGCAATTTCAGGGGCACTTGTTGCCAAAAAAACTATTTGGCCCCTACCAAAGGTATAATCCTAAGATCTGTAATAAGTTATCTACCAAATCAAGGTACCACCTACCAAGACACATTTCATCTAATTTGGCCCCTATTGCCAAAGATAACTGATTGAAAAAACAAGTGGCAAATTTAATTGGGATTAACTTAGCACTTGCAAACTAAATACTTGTACCACCTACCAAAGCATTTCAACTAAATTGGCACCTACATTTTGCAAAAAATAACTTATTATAGAAAAACAAAAGCATCTAGTTATCCATATGAAATTCGTAAGCCCTCGCTGCATCTAGGTAGGGCAACCCTTGGGGGGTGCTGACGAGGAGGGGGGATGGCATGGTGACCTTGGTCGGGGGTGCTGATGAGGGGAAGGTCGGTGACTTTCCTATGAGAGGGGGCGACGACATCGACCGGTGAGGGGATCGAGGGCAGTCGGCCAAAGGCGCCCGGCCAGAGCTCGCGGGCAGCGACAGAGTGGGCGGTGAGAGGATGGAGGAGCAGCTAGCAGAGGGGCGGCGAGAGGGGGAGGAGCATTACCTGCAGCGGCGGTGGTGGTGGCGCGCGGTGGCGGAGGAGAAACCCTAACCACAGCTGTCGGCGTCGGGCGGAGGGGGACGATTGAGAGATGAGCGTGCGGGGGCCCGGGCCGCGTGTTTTGTTTTGCTGTAGCAGTAGCGTGGGTACCGGGAGCGCGCTACGGCTAAGCCCAATATCAGTAGCGCTTTGTCCTAAAAAACGCCACTGCTAAGGCTAGGCATGTAAAAACATCAAAAATATACATTGGTCATCATTGATCTTTTTGTGTAGAATCTAAATAGTCAACATGAATCCTCACCGTACCTGTATAGGCACAGGTGAAGATTCATATTGCAGCCACAAATCCTACACATACAGTTCAATGAAGACCAAGTGCTCGAGATAGTTTGAGAAGTAACATATTTAAGGTGGTAAACACCTTGTTCGCTTATCTAACGCCCCGAGACCGATGTGCCAAGTGTCTTCCAGTTATTCACTGTTGTTGCCTTGTCACTGCTGGCGTGTCATGCATCTCATATCATGTCATCATGTGCATTGCATTTGCATACGTGTTCGTCTCATGCATCCAAGCATTTTCCCCGTTGTCCGTTTTGCAATGTGACGCTCCTATGTCCTCTGGTGTCCCTTTCTACCTCTTTTCGTGTGCGGGTGTTAAACATTTTTGGATTGGACCGAGACTTGTCATGCGGCCTTGGTTTACTACCGGTAGACCGCCTGTCAAGTTTCGTGCCATTTGGACTTCGTTTGATACTCCAATGGTTAACGGAGGGACCGAAAAGGCCTCGTGTGTGTTGCAGCCCAACACCCCTCCAAAGTGGCCCAAACCCACCTAAACCCCCTCCATCATCTCGAGCGTTCGATCACGATCGCGTGGCCGAAAACCGCACCTCATTTGGACTCTCCTAGCTCCCTCTACCTATATATATGTGATCCCCTTCAAAATTTCCGCAGATGAAACCCTAAAATCCCCCCCCCCGCGCACACCGCTGGACGAAATCCCGCCGCCGCTCCTGGCCAGTGGCAACGCGCCACGTGTCCCACACCCGCCAGATCCCGTCGCCGCCCGAGGCGCTCACGCCCGCGCCGCCACCGAGCCGCTTCAGCCCCGCCACCGCACTGCGCTCGCCATCACCGCCGCCGCCTCTTCGCCCGGCGACGCCACCGCCGCCGTCGTCCTCTTCCTCGACCGGCGTGCTCCGGCGACCTCCACCGGCCGCCCCCCTTGCAGCTCCGGCCAGCCTCTCCTCTCCTCTGGCAAGACTCCGGCCGGCTACAGGAACGGCGACGAGCTTCAAAATCCGCGCCAGATCTAGATCCACCTCGGGTTGACTTTTCCCTCCTAACCCTAGTTTTTGTGCATTTTTCATCAGCTCATAACTCTGTCACCGTTACTCCGATTCGTGCGTGTAGCATATCAAAATGTTTGCCTCGAAGAGTACATCATTTCATCTCATAGCATCATTTTCATTTAAGCTCATCTTGGTGCCCGAAATGCTGTTGGAAGAAGGCTATGTGATGATAGTTTCAGATCTGTTTCAGCAAATGCTCTTTTGTCATTTTTGCCATGATTAATGTGTGCATGCTATGATCTTGAGATCTACATGTGTTTTGTAGAATGCCATGCCATCTTTATAGAGGGGTATGCCATGTATTTTTGTGATCCTTGTGGTGACTAGCACAAGCATGCAAAGTAGCTTACTCAATGATGTTGATTTCAGGACTCAGAATTTCACCAAGTCCTTGCCCTGTCATTATTTTTATGCCATATGTTCATGTTGTTTCCTAGTGATCTGTGCCTCTTTTGAGCATGATCATTAAGGATGTTTTGTAGATAATGTTGTGCTCTATCCATCCATGTCTTTGTTTTCAATTATGGAGCAACCTAGCTTGAGTAAATCGAGCTGTACTTTTGCTATAAAATGTCCCTGGCAGATTGTTAACATGTTTAGCGATTTTGCCGAGCTTGTTGTTGTTGATCCGTGCATGCTATGTTGTTGTTCTTGCCATGTCTAGCTTCTATGCCATGTCTACTTGATGGGTGTATGCTTAGTTTGTCATGCAATGCCTCGTGGTGAGTGCATCGAGCTCGTAAACATGCCTACTTGCTAACTGTTTTGCCATGCTCTAGTTTTTCACTAATTCTGAATCTGTTTATGTTTTTGCTATGTTCACATGCTTGCAATTGTATTTTCTGATCCCTTTTGGCTCATGGTCACTAAGGGACTTTTGTTATATGCTTTGAGTAGCTTCATGACATGCCTTGCTTTGCCATGATATGTTCTTGTAGCATGTAGTTTTCATGCTCTAAAGATTGCTTCCTGATGATAAATTCCTGACATGTTAATTTCACTAAGTCTGTAACCTGCTATCTTTTGCACTTTTGCCATGCTTTTTTGAACCTGTTAATGAGTGAATTAGCCGTAGCTCAGTGTTCATATTTTGTCAAGCATCATTAGTGCATCCCTGCCATGTATTTTGCTGCCATGTTTGAGTGCAGTAGCTTAATTATCTTGATGCATTTAGGAGGCTACTTGCTGTTAATCTCAGATCGGTGCCATATTTGTTTTGCTTGCCATTTCCAAACCGTGCATCCGATTCCGGTGATCTTTATATCGATTTCAACCAAAATCAACTCATCTTTCGAGTGGCACTCTTGAATTTCCATGTTGAGGCCAGGTTCAATCATTCCTTTCCAAATCATGCATATGCATCATATATCGCATCCCGCATATCATGCCATGTTCATGTGTGGTTTGTTTACTATGTTGTGTGCTTCTTTCCGGTGTTGCTTCTTTGGGTTTGTTCCGATAACATCGCATTTGTGAGGACCCGTTCGTATGCGTCCGTTTGTCTTCTTCATGGACTCATTGTTCTTCCTCGCGGAATTTCAGGCAAGATGATCATACCCTCGAAATCACTTCTATCTTTGCTTGCTAGATGCTCGCTCTTTTGCTATGCCTATGCTGCGATACCTACCACTTGATTATCATGCCTCCCATATTGTTAAGCCAAGCCTCTAACCCACCTTGTCCTAGCAAACCGTTGTTTGGCTATGTTACCGCTTTCCTCAGCCCCTCTTATAGCGTTATTAGTTGCAGGTGAAGATTGGAGTTTGTTCCATGTTGGAACATGGATATGTTGTTGGGATATCACAATATCTCTTATTTAATTAATGCATCTATATACTTGGTAAAGGGTGGAAGTCTCGGCCTTATGCCTGGTGTTTTGTTCCACTCTTGCCGCCCTAGCTTCCGTCATGTCAGTGTTATGTTCCTGGATTTTGCGTTCCTTACACGGTTGGGTTATAATGGGAACCCCTTGATAGTTCGCCTTGAATAAAACTCCTCCAGCAAGGCCCAACATTGGTTTTACCATTCACCACCTAGCCTCTTTTTCCCTTGGGTTAGGCCAGCCCAAGGGTCATCTTTATTTTAACCCCCCCGGGCCAGTGCTTCTCTAAGCGTTGGTCCAAACTGAGATGTCCGGAGCTACCAGGGGCAACTCTGGGCTGGCCTACCCGACGTCTTGCTCATCCAGTGTGCCCTGAGAACAAGATATGTGCAGCTCCTATCGGGATTTGTCGGCACATCTGGGTGGTTTTGCTGGTCTTGTTTTACCATTGTCGAAATGTCTTGTAACCGGGATTCCGAGTCTGATCGGGTTGTCTTGGGAGAAGGAATATCCTTCGTTGACCGTGAGAGCTTGTGATGGGCTAAGTTGGGACACCCCTGCAGGGATTTGAACTTTCGAAAGCCGTGCCCGCGGTTATGGGCAGATGGGAATTTGTTAATGTCCGGTTGTAGAAAACCTAAAGTTTATCTTAATTAAAATACATCAACCGCGTGTGTAACCATGATGGTCTCTTATCGGCGGAGTCCGGGAAGTGAACACGGTGTTGGAGTTATGTTTGACATAGGTTGTTTTAGGATCGCTTCTTGATCATAGTTGTTCGACCGTGCTTTTGCCTTCTCTTCTTGCTCTCATTTGCATATGTTAGCCACCATATATGCTAGTCGCTTGCTGCAGCTCCACCTCATACTTTTACCCTTCCTATAAGCTTAAATAGTCTTGATCGCGAGGGTGTGAGATTGCTGAGTCCCCGTGACTCACATATACTTCCAAAACCAGCTTGCAGGTGCCGATGATACCGTGCAGGTGACGCAACCAAGCTCAAGGAGGAGCTCGATGAAGATCGTGTTCGTTATGTTGTTTCCATTTCTAGTTGATCAGTAGTGGAGCCCAGTTGGGGTCGATCGGGGATCTGTGTAGCATTTGGGGTAGTCTTCTTTTATTTTGGTTCCGTAGTTGGACCTTGATTGTATCTGGATGATGTAATGCTTTATTCTTGTAATTGTGTGAAGTGGCGATTGTAAGCCAACTATGTATCTCTTTCCCTTTATGTATTACATGGGTTGTTTGCAAAGATTACCTCACTTGCGACATTGCTTTCAATGCGGTTATGCCTCTAAGTCGTGCTTCGACACGTGGGAGATATAGCCACATCGAGGGCGTTATAAGTTGGTAATCAGAGCCTTTCCCGACTTTTGGAGCCCCCTGCTTCATCGAATCGCTGGCGTTGTTGAGTCTAGAAAAAATGTTTTGAGTCATTTAGGATTATATATATCGGAGAGTAGGATTCTTTTTACTCCTCAGTCCCTTCGTCGCTCTGGTGTGGCATCCTGACGTAGAGTTTTGACTCTTCTCTTCTCAAATTTCACTAATTTTTTTTAGGATCACGTGGGTATCTTGGAATCGTTCCGATGGTTTTGTGACGAGAACATTGTTCTTGGTGCCTCCTGACATTTAGGGGTTGTGGCAGTGTCCTGGGGAGTTGAGCTCCGAGGTGTTGTCGTCACAATTTTATCGTTGCAGTTATGGAAAACCTGAGTTTCGCCGACATCGAAAATCTCTTTTATGCAGTTGTTTGTGAGATAACCTCGACGCCACCCAGTACTGGGGCGGGAGTTCGGGAGTATTGCCATAACTCATATAATGAATGCTTTTCGAAGGTTGAGGTAAACGATTTCCGAAGGTTTCTTGGTTATGTGTTGAAGGATGGATACAGCTGGATGTAGGATTTGCTAGTTTTTGGTGAGTTATTATGCTTCCCCTGTATCCCCGACACCTGATTGCATAACCAGAAAGTTTCGGGAGTTTATAAGTGGGAATTCAAGTAGCTCTTAGGATATCTTTCCGACAGATGTATGATATGAAATTGGGGTTCGACGTCTAGTGGTCCGCCTATCCACGGTTGGTTTTACAGTGGTCTCGTTGTGTCTTAAAGAGTCCTTGGCTATGCCGACTCGGGGACACTTCGTATGTCATGTGCACTGCCTTGTACATGATGGTGCTGTACGATCGAGCCCGTGTAGGCCCCACCACGAAAACTTCGGACGAAATCTCTATCATATGTTTGTTCCGGCTTATTTTGCAAGCCAATCCTTTGTGTTGTTTTGAGTTGTGGTATTCGAGTTGCTTCGAAGTCAAATGTTGATTCCATACCTTGCATAAGCGGTGTTCTCATATTTCTATGTGAATACAAATCCTTCTTGATCATCGAGATTGTCATCTAAATTTCTTGTCAACCGACGTGTTTTCTCTTCAAGTGGATCCGATCATTTCAACATCCGCTAGATCAAGTATCAGTTCTTCTCAACGGTGTTTGTTTCATCCGTCTCCAAGTTGCCTTTGTTTTTCCCGCCCACCCACCCCTTTTCTTCAGGGAATCCGATGTCTTAATCAAGTATCCTTTTATTCTTGTGAAGTCTCTCCATTCTTTTCAATCAACGTTCTTACACGGTGGTTCTCTTGAAGATGCTCTTCTCGTTTTTCATTCTTCATTCTTTTCTTCTCCGGTGGATTCAAGTCAAGCTTTGTGGATCATATCTTTTTCCTTGTTTCAAATACCTTCTCTTGCCGGTGCACCTCATATTCAGTCATTTCTCGCTATTCAATTGTTTCGGAGTGCTCAAGATATCTCTAAAGGCTTGTCTAATCATTCAAGATCCGTTCAACCTATTTCGAGGATGTTATCCCATTCAAGCCATTTAACTCAACGAGTGCATTCTCTCTTTTAAATCGTTCTACGGTGTTTCTTTTGAGTGGGCCCTAACCCACATGTCTTTTCCCAAGATCTTACCTGACTCTTCTTATTTTCCCGGAGCTATCCTCAAATTTCTTTTCGAAGTTTGATGTAAGAATGATTTATCATCAGTCAAATGCCTTCTCCTAGATCTTTCACAATTCTTTTTATCATTGGCTCAACTTTTCCATTCTTCATTCTGGTGTGCCTCAATAATTCTCAGTGGTGGTTCTCATCATCATTCTCTGCATTTGAAGACCGAAGAAGAGTTTTACCTCCATATCTTATCCGTTCTCTCAAAGATTCGTGGCTCTAGCTTAAATGCCATCATTTCATAATTGTTTTTGATTGTCAGAATTTTTTTCACCTATCCGGAGCAATTCAAGATTCTTTTCAATTTGATTCATCCGGAGCCCATCATCTAAGATTTATTCATTCTCAGCTTTCAGCTATGGTTCTCCAAATCTTACCGGTGCTTCGTTCAAGTGATCTCTAGTCAGTTCGTGATCCCTTCGTTCTCATGTATCTAGATTGTCTCAAGTATCTTCGTTCATTTCACAATTTTTACCCGATGATTCATCCCTTTATTTCGTTCTTTTTCAATTCTTACGGTGGTTCGTTCAACAATTCTCTTCCTTGGTTATCATATCAATTTATTCGTTCTTCCAAATTCTACCGGTGGATCGTTGAAGTCTTTTCTCAAGTTTATGTTATATCTCTCTTAATCTTTTCTACGAGAATAAGTAATATGTCAAATCCGTTGATTGTCATCAATTTAATTGGTGAAGGATAATCATAATGTAATTCATATTCTTGTTTCATCGAGTGAACTCAATTCCTTATTCCGGAGGTCCATCAAATTCTCGGTTCGAGATGTTTTATCTTTCTTTTCCCGGAGTTCCAACCTTTTTCAATTATTTCACCACGGAGATCCATCTAACCATTACAAGGATTCACCTTGTGTTTTCAACTTCTCTTTCCTTTAGTTTGATCATCCTTTTATTACCGGAGTTCCTCATGGTGGTTCGTCAAGGATTCTTTTCATTCTTCAATTGTTCTTCAAGATATCTCTTGAAGCTATGATCCGCCAAGATATACTTCAAGTTTTCTTCTTCTCGCAATCCAGAGTGCAATTCTTTTTACCTTATCTTTTGAGGTGGTATTATGTTATTCTTGATAATCTGAGTTCACGTTTCATGATTCACATGTTGTTAAGGATGAGATATTTTAAATCCATCAACCTCTTCGTTGGAATTATCTTGGGTTATATTTCACCTGAAGCTTTCCCTAAGGGTTGCTACTTTTGTGGTGCTTATATATGAACCAAGTTCTTCATCTACCCTCCCGGTGAAATATTTTCTCGTCTCCTTGTTCATATCAATCCAATTCTTTTCCCGTGAGTGGCAGGGTTTCACCTCATAGTTGTGAGATGTTCTCCATAAGCCCATATCAAGCTTATCCTTTTTCGTTATTGGTTTTCCAACAACTTCGTTCGACCCTTCTCCTAAAGATGCCTTTTCAAGCTCTTTTGTGGCAGAAGTTGTCCTTTCCTTCTCCATTCTTTTATTTCAATTATCCATCTTCTATCCTTTCGTTTCGGAGGCATTGTGTTGTTGCTCTCTTAAACCCTTCTTGTTGTTCTTGTCAGGATCATGTTCATTCATTTGCTTCTCCTTTTAACCGGAGTGTTGAGTCCTCTACTCAAGTCCTTTTTGCCTTTTCAAGTCTTGCATCTCGTTTGTACTGGAGTGCTTGGTTGTACTTCTTGTCCATTGCAACCCTTTTTCTCATGCCTTTCAACCTACAGGGTTTCTCGTGATGTTCCTTGTTCCTCTTTTCTAATGGAGTGTTTTCAACTTCGTTCATCTCCGTTGCATTCTTTTCTCGAATTGGTTTAACCTTTTCAAGGTTCTTTGGTTTCACTCGTTTGTCAGAGAAGCAACTTAGTTTTACCTCTTCTCTTTCTCTTCCGTTTTCCCTCCGGTGCCATTCTAGATCTCGGGATGAGATCCTCTCATAGTGGTGGAGTGTTGTGACGCCCCGAGACCGATGTGCCAGGTGTCTTCCAGTTATTCACTGTTGCTGCCTTGTCACTGCTGGCGTGTCATGCATCTCATATCATGTCATCATGTGCATTGCATTTGCATACGTGTTCGTCTCATGCATTCGAGCATTTTCCCCGTTGTCCGTTTTGCAATCCGGCGCTCCTATGTCCTCCGGTGTCCCTTTCTACCTCTTTTCATGTGCGTGTGTTAAACGTTTTCGGATTGGACCGAGACTTGTCATGCGGCCTTGGTTTACCACCGGTAGACCGCCTATCAAGTTTCGTGCCATTTGGACTTCGTTTAATACTCCAATAGTTAACCGAGGGACCGAAAATGCTTCGTGTGTGTTGCAGCCCAACACCCCTCCAAAGTGGCCCAAAACCCCCTCCATAATCTCAGTCGTTCGATCACGATCACGTGGCCAAAAACCGCACCTCATTTGGAGTCTCCTAGCTCCCTCTACCTATATATATATATATATATATATATATATATATATATATATATGATCCCCTCCAAAATTTCCGCAGATGAAACCCTAAAATCCCCCTCCCCCCCCGCACACCGCCGGACATGTCCGCGCCCGCCGGACAAAATCCTGCCGCAGCTCCTGGCCAGTGGCAACGCGCCACGTGTCCCACGCCTGCCAGATCCCGTCGCCGCCCGAGGCGCTCGCGCCCGCGCCGCCGTTCGGCTCCCGCGCCGCCACCGAGCCGCTTCAGCCCCGCCATCGCACTGCGCTCGCCATCACCGCCGCCGCCTCTCCGCCCGGCGTCGCCACCGCCGCCGTCATCCTCCTCCTCGACCGACGTGCTCCGGCGACCTCCACCGGCCGCCCCCCTTGCAGCTCCGGCCAGCCTCTCCTCTCCTCCGGCAAGACTCCGACCGGCTACAGGAACAGCGACGAACTTCGAAATCCATGCCATATCTAGATCCACCTCGGGTTGAGTTTTCCTTCCTAACCCTAGTTTTTGTGCATTTTTCATCAGCTCATAACTCTGTCACCGTTACTCCGATTCGTGTGTGTAGCATATCAAAATGTTTGCCTCAAAGAGTACATCATTTCATCTCATAGCATCATTTTCATTTAAGCTCATCTTGGTGCCCGAAATGCTGTTGGAAGAGGGCTATGTGATGATAGTTTCAGATCTGTTTCAGCAAATGCTCTTTTGTCATCTTTTCCATGATTAATGTGTGCATGCTATGATCTTGAGCTCTATATGTGTTTTGTAGAATACCATGCCATCTTTACAGAGGTGTATGCCATGTATTTTTGTGATCCTTGTGGTTACTAGCACAAGCATGCAAAGTAGCTTACTCAATGATGCTGATTTCAGGGACTCAGAATTTCACCAAGTCCTTGCCCTGTCATTATTTTTATGCCATATGTTCATGTTGTTTCCTAGTGATCTGTGCCTCTTTTGAGCATGATCATTCAGGATGTTTTGTAGATATTGTTGTGCTCTATCCATTCATGTCTTTGTTTGCAATTATGGAGCAACCTAGCTTGAGTAAATCGAGCTGTACTTTTGCTATAAAATGTATCTGGCAGATTGTTAACATGTTCAGCGATTTTGCCAAGCTTGTTGTTGTTGATCTGTGCATGCTATGTTGTTGTTCTTGCCGTTTCTAGCTTCTATGCCATGTCTACTTGATGGGTGTATGCTTAGTTTATCATGCAATGCCTCGTGGTGAGTGCATCGAGCTCGTAAACATGCCTACTTGCTAACTATTTTGCCATGCTCCAGTTTTTCACTAATTCTGAATCTGTTTATGTTTTTTGCTATGTTCACATGCTTGCAATTGTATTTTCTGATCCCTTTTGGCTCATGGTCACTAAGGGAGTTTTGTTATATGCTTTGAGTAGCTTCATGCCATGCCTTGCTTTGCCATGATATGTTCTTGTAGCATGTAATTTTCATGCTCTAAAGATTTCTTCCTGATGATAAATTCCTGACATGTTAATTTCACTAAGTCTGTAACATGTTATCTTTTGCACTTTTGCCATGCTTGTTTGAACCTGTTAATGAGTGAATTAGCCGTAGCTCAGTGTTCATATTTTGTCAAGCATCATGAGTGCATCCCTGCCATGTATTTTGTTGCCATGTTTGAGTGCAGTAGCTTATTTATCTTGATGCATTTAGGAGGCTACTTGCTGTTAATCGCAGATCGGTGCCATATTTGTTTTGCTTGCCATTTCCAAACCGTGCATCCAATTTCGGTGATCTTTATATCGATTTCAACCGAAATCAACTTCCCTTTCTAGTGGCACTCTTGGATTTCCAAATTGAGGCCAGGTTCAATCATTCCTTTCCAAATCATGCATATGCATCACATATCGCATCCCGCATATCATGCCATGTTCATGTGTGGTTTGTTTACTATGTTGTGTGCTTCTTTCCAGTGTTGCTTCTTCGGGTTGGTTACGATAACGTCGCGTTTGTGAGGACCCGTTCGTCTGCGTCCATTTGTCTTCTTCATGGACTCGTTCTTCTTCCTTGCGGGATTTCAGGCAAGATGACCATACCCTCGAAATCACTTCTATCTTTGCTTGCTAGATGCTCGCTCTTTTGCTATGCCTATGTTGCGATACCTACCACTTGCTTATCATGCCTCCCATATTGTTACGCCAAACCTCTAACCCACCTTGTCCTAGCAAACCGTTGTTTGGCTATGTTACCACTTTGCTCATCCCCTCTTATAGAGTTGTTAGTTGCAGGTGAAGATTGGGGTTTGTTCCACGTTGGAGCATGGATATGTTGTTGGGATATCACAATATCTCTTATTTAATTAATGCATCTATATACTTGGTAAATGGTGGAAGGTTCGGCCTTATGCCTGGTGTTTTGTTCCACTCTTGCCTCCCTAGTTTCTGTCATATTGGTGTTATGTTCCCGGATTTTGCGTTCCTTACATGGTTGGGTTATAATGAGAACCCCTTGACAGTTTGCCTTGAATAAAAGTCCTCCAGCAAGGCCCAACATTGGTTTTACCATTCACCACCTAGCCTCTTTTTCCCTTGGGTTAGGCCAGCCCAAGGGTCATCTTTATTTTAACCCCCCCCGGGCCAGTGCTTCTCTAAGCGTTGGTCCAAACTGAGCGATGTCCGGAGCTACCAGGGGCAACACTAGGCTGGCCTACCCGACGTCTTGCTCATCCGGTGTGCCCTGAGAACGAGATATGTGCAGCTCCTATCGGGATTTTTCGACACATCTGAGTGGTTTTGCTGGTCTTGTTTTACCATTGTCGAAATGTCTTGTAACCGGGATTCCGAGTCTGATCGGGTTGTCTTGGGAGAAGGAATATCCTTCGTTGACCGTGAGAGCTTGTGATGGGCTAAGTTGGGACATCCATGCAGGGATTTGAACTTTCGAAAGCCGTGCCCGCGGTTATGGGCAGATGGGAATTTGTTA
The DNA here is from genome assembly GCF_018294505.1 of Triticum aestivum. Classification (NCBI taxonomy): domain Eukaryota; kingdom Viridiplantae; phylum Streptophyta; class Magnoliopsida; order Poales; family Poaceae; genus Triticum; species Triticum aestivum. Next base: position 607,102,433 of record NC_057806.1, read on the forward strand.
ATGTCTGGTTGTAGAAAACCTGAAGTTTATCTTAATTAAAATACATCAACCGCGTATGTAACCGTGATGGTCTCTTCTCGGCGGAGTCCGGGAAGTGAACACGGTGTTGGAGTTATGTTTAACGTAGGTTGTTTTAGGATCACTTCTTGATCATAGTTGTTCGACCGTGCTTTTGCCTTCTCTTCTTGCTCTCATTTGCGTATGTTAGCCACCATATATGCTAGTCGCTTGCTGCAGCTCCACCTCATACTTTTACGCTTCCTATAAGTTTAAATAGTCTTGATCGCGAGGGTGTGAGATTGCTGAGTCCCCGTGACTCACAGATACTTCCAAAACCAGCTTGCAGGTGCCGATGATACCGTGAAGGTGACGCAACCAAGCTGAAGGAGGAGCTCAATGAAGATGATGTTCGTTATGTTGTTTCCGTTTCCAGTTGATTAGTAGTGGAGCCCAGTTGGGGTCGATCGGGGATCTGTCTAGCATTTGGGGTAATCTTCTTTTATTTTTGTTCCGTAGTCGGACCTTGATTGTATCTGGATGATGTAATGCTTTATTCTTGTAATTGTGTGAAGTGGCGATTGTAAGCCAACTATGTATCTCTTTCCCTTTATGTATTACATGGGTTGTTTGTAAAGATTACCTCACTTGTGACATTGCTTTCAATGCGATTATGCCTCTAAGTCGTGCTTCGACACGTGGGAGATGTAGCCGCATCGAGGGCGTTACTGCTTAGCAGTATGTGACTAAACTTAATTAGTTGCAGGAGGGGATGCTACTTAGCAGCAGCGAGTTTTAAAAAAAACGCTGCTACTAAGTACTTTAGCAGGAGCGCGTCCAGGAGAAGGGCGCTACTACTATATCTAGCATGGAGGCAACACCGTGGCAATTGTAGTAGTAGCGCTTGTTTCACCTAGAGCGCTACTGCTACTGGGCTATTAGTTGTGCGGTCTTCTGAAGCTCGCTACTGCTAATTAGCAGTAGCGTTTGTTTTTAAATATCGTCGCTGCTAAGATTTTGTGTATAAGGTTTTTCCTTGTAATGAGAGCACCTTTATAATCACCCAGTTACGTTGTGCCGTTTGGTAGCACACAAAATGTTCCTTCGGTAACCGGGAGTTGCATAATCTCATAGTTATAAAAACATCTATAAGTCATGAAGAAAGCAATAGCACTAAACTAAAACGATGAAGTGCTAAGCTAACGGAATGGGTCAAGTCAATCACATCATTCTTCTAACGATGTGATCCCGTTTATCAAATGACAACTCATGTCTATGGTTAGGAAACATAACCATCTTTGGTCAACGAGCTAGTCAAGTAGAGGCATACTAGTGACACTTTGTTTGTCTATGTATTCACACATGTATTATGTTTCTGGTTAATAAAATTCTAGCATGGATAATAACATTTATCATGACATAAGGAAATAAATAATAACTTTATTATTGCCTCTAGGGCATATTTCCTTCATCTATGTAGAAAGATACGGAGACGCCAGGCCTGTCCTTGCTGAAATGGAGCGCTGCGTCCCGCGTCAGCCAGCCGACCACCTCCGGCCATGACGCCTGCATCCGGCTTGTTGGTAAAATATGTCATGTCATCAATCAACACCTTAACATACAATAACTCCAATGGGTTGTATTTAGTATGTCCAATAGGATGTGAGATAATAAACAAGGTGCTCTCTCATTCTACATTGGAGCTTGTGCAACGGGTGTTAATTCATGTACATACAACCTTCCTCTCTTCCCTTATTTATTGTATGACACATGCATCATCAAAAATTCTGTGTGACAAAGTCTAGCAACAACTACCTTACAACCATTGGAGATGCCCTTACCCAACCCACCTAGCATCATTCACAATTGCAGCCTACATACTTTGATTCATCAATGTGGCAGCGAGAGGCTGAAACTAACTTCGCCGTACGCACTTCACTACTACTCCCTCCGTTTCAAATTACTTGTCACAAAAATGGATGTATGTAGAAGTAAAATATATCTAGATGCATCCATACATGCGACAAGTAATTCGGAACGAAGGGAGTACCTCACAGAATCCCTGGCCACTAGCCATAGACTCTTTCGTTTCCAAATATACGTCTTTTTAAAGATTTTAATACGGACTACATATGAATATATATAAGCGTATTTTAGAGTGTAGATTCACTCATTTGCTCTGTAAATAGTCCATATTAAAAAAATCTCTATAAGGATTTATATTTAGAAACATAGGGATTATATTGTCTTTGCAAGGTTGTGCTTAGAGCATCTCTAGAAGACCTCCTATAAAGCCGCGACCCGCAAAATGACCGTCAAAATACGGGTCAGCGTGAAAAATGTTTCCCGATCAGACCCCGCAAACGCGTCCGACCCGTAATTTTTTTTGTGGGGAGTGGCAAAAATTTGCCCTCAACCTTTAGATTCACGGGATGGGGGCCGACCCGAGCTCGTCCCTATCTGCAGCGAGATTTGGCGCGAGGGAAATTTCTTCACGGCCGTTCTCGCCCCCTCCCCTCGGCCACCATTGCCCCGCCACCGCACGCTCATGTCCACATTCCCCGGCCGTTCTTCGCCATCATGGAAGTCTCCGAGCCGTCCGCCATCACCGTCGAGGTCGCGCATGTGCAATCCCCTCCGGCGGATCTCGTCGCCGGCCACGTCGCCCCCGCCGTCGCTCAAGGCACCACCGCGCCTGCCTGCAAGCGACAGGGCAACGTGGTTGTGCAGGGCCGGAATCCGGTTGGCCCCGCCGGGAAGGCATGCACACCGGGCGCCGCCGCTGCTGCGTGATCTGCTCGGCCGCCGGCGGAGAAGGTGGGCAAGGTTTCGGGCGTGAAGCACAAGAAGGTTTCTACAAAAAGGTCGGCGCCTTCATCCACTCCCTCCGCCTCGACAAGAGGTTCCCCGGCGATGCCGTTCAAGGACGCTACTTCCACCGCAGGCGAGATGTTCGAAGAAATGGCCGAGCAGAGCAACACACACCTCCCACACGCCGACCGGCCAAAAAACAGAGGAGTGAGCAGGTAGGGGAAAGAAGACTGACCTTTAGTCCCGGTTGATGGCCAGAACCGGGATAGAAGACTGACCTTTAGTCCGGTTCCAGCCACCAACCGGGACTAAAGGGGCTGCGCCAGGAGCGAGGCCCTTTAGTCCCAGTTCGTGTCTGGAACCGGGAAGAAAGAGGTCAGACGAACCGGGACTGGTGCCTGCCGAGGCCCGGCCGGCGCCCTGGCCGCTCGAACTGGGACTGATGCACCCATTAGACCCGGTTCGTAACACGATCGTTACTAATGCTCTGATCTGGCCAGGACCAAAGCCATGTTTCCTACTAGTGATAGTTCAAGATATGTTGGGGTACTTGTGTTGCTACCTTGTTCAATGCATTGAATAGGTGCCCCGATCCATATACCGAATGTGTTTGCTTCTTTTTGGTGATTTAAATTAAGTTGTAAGTTCATCATGTTGTTATTTAATCGATGATGGGATTCAACAACATAAGTCGGTTTCTCTTTGCATGTTATTTTGCCTCCAAATATTGAGCTTCACATGAATAAATTATTTGTGTGCACTGAATGATTCAAAGGCTAGGTTCATGATCCTTCCGTTGTGTAAAAAGTGTCTACACGACGTTGTTGATATTTGGTCGCACCAGCTTTTAGCTAACCCGTGATGTGGAATCATATTTCACTCAAGATTGAAATAGCTCGGGCCGACCCTGATCATGAAAATGGTAGGTTCCACCAAGGAAAATTAGTAAAATTTATTGATTTTTTCTATTGGTCACCTATCACCGTTCGTAATTGTGAATGTGCTTAAATCCATCGACATGGAAGAGACAGACTCCAAGATAACTTCATCACGTGCATGCTTATTACCGTGGGTCCTAATCACCAGTAATATATAGTAGTGTCATCCTTGCAGTTCCTGCCTAGAAGTCACTTCATGCGTAGTCACGCACGCACACCCAAGATTCTTGCAACCCGTGATTAGCAATGTTTGTGAGCTTAATCCCACACCTCCTAGGTTAGTTTCAGCGTCCGAACAAAACAAGTATTTGATTGATGAGAATGTGGCAATGAAGCACGAGTTTGGATCGAGTGGCATCGTGAAAACATCTTTAACATGCACAGTTAAAGAGGGGTGTTTGCCTTGCATTGTCGGGGTCCGTTCAGCCGAGAGATTAGCCTGGTCTGAGTGCTCAGAATCTATCGCCTGGGCATGCTTAATTTGCTACGTGGATGCTACTCAATTGGTTCACAAAGCACGCATGTAGAGATGAGGAGCGAGTTGTGCTCGAAAAGCTGCATTTTGTTGCACAGGATCTGCCGGCACTATGGCTTTGGAAGACACTAGCTGCAAATCGAGCACTCGTCCTATATGACGAGTGCCCGACCTATTGCAGAATGGTCAAGTTTTTTGTGGTGGAACAAACCCACCAGAGTTCAAGCCTTAGACTTGGTATTGATGCTTGTATTTTTCTGGATTTATTCAGTCTTTTCCGTGATGTCCGCTAAGTCAAAGGAGATATTCCCGTCGACTATGAAGGAACCTGTGATGAGCTCATCAATCTCAAGTATCGCGGAGTTACTCATAGTGATAGAGTATCCATGCATGTATTCATAGGGAGAAGTATATGTGTTTGTGTATGTGGGCATGCATCTGCATTGTACTCTATTGACACGGCCTCAACCCCCCCCCCCCCCCCCCCCCCCCCTCTCCCAAAATTGCTTGCAAGGCTCGTTTTTGGTGTTAAGCAATAATGTATCCTTGAAGATGTGGCAAAATCGCACCCGAGCACACACGTGTCAAGAAAAGAGACTGTGTTACTACGGATTTGTGGCAACAAAATTTACAACATGCGCCACATAAAACTGGCCTCTTGTTTTTTTTTTCATGTTTTGCGCAACTCTGTTTCGTAGATTGGGATTGGTAAATCTCAGTCGACCGAGACTTAGCGAAGTCTCCGTCGATGCTATATTCGTGAGTTCTTACGTGAAGATCCAATCCATGCATTTTTTTCTTCTTCTTTGTATGTTGTGTCACTTGACTAAGACTTGATTAAGTCTCAGTTGACTAAGATCTAGCCACACCCTTCATAGATAAGCTGGCACACCATGCACAGTGGTTTTCCTTAGTACATCTCGATCACATCAAGGTTTCAAACTTCTTCACTGGACTCTCAATCATGGGAGACACACTCCTAACCTGTGCTCCTCAGGCAATTCACCCCCCTCATAGTCATGTTATTTACAACCCACATGTCGGTTACCCATCTATCAAATCCACAGATTGGGCGATCCCATCTTCCTCCTCTGAGCCCCATGAGGCAACGATTCACAAGTAGTTTGGCCTCAACAAGTGCATCACCGACATTGGGCAGCGCCTCCACCTCAGCAATTGTCTGGCAAGCTAGAGGAACCAAATTTCGTCTCCAGGACCCTCAAGGCAATGTGCTTCAAGGCATGCCGCTTTTATCTCAGCCAAGACTTCGAAGAGGTTGTGCGTTGGACATTGTTTTTTCTAACAGAAGTGCGTTGGACATCTCGGGGCTCACGTCGTAGAGGAGCCGGTCGATGACGTCGATGCCCTGGCAAAGATTGCCACTCTTTGAGGTGCCTCCGACAAGGATGTCGTTGAGCTGGCTGAACTGAGAGATGTGACCTCACCCTCCCAGAGATCCACTACGTCGCCATGGTGACCACATCCTCCCTCGCCCAGGGCATGCTTTTTTACATAAATCTGTTGTGGCTGTACCCTTTACTACAATCACTGCCGCTGCGCGACCTACATTATCTTCTTAGTGTTCATTTCGGATCAATTGCGTTTGGTTGTCGCCGCCTGTTCCCTAAACCTCTTTTTAGCACTTTGTTCGATCATCTTCAGCTTATCTGCCACCGTTATTTTCCTTATCTCCGGTATTTATTGTGTCCAAATGAACTCGGTTAACCTTTCCTTTTGCTATTGGAACGTTAGAGGGTTAGGGCATTTGCAAAAGTATGTAGGCCTACTCTCATAACTCATCAATATCAATATGGATGCCTTTTTTCGTAAGAAACGAAGCTTAGTATTTAGCATCTCCATAAGAAAAACAATTTCCTCCCAAAATGCCTCAATCTAGTCTCTCAAACAAACACCGATGGCTCCTCAACCAACACTACGACCTACACGCATACCATCTCGGCAACTTGCCTAGCCATAGTTGCACTCCTGTTTTTTACAACTGTCTACGCTCCGATTGAACATCATCTCAAAATAGATTTCATAGATGATCTTGCCGGCTGCGCTCCTCCTCCGACCCAACATGGATCATCCTAGGCGATGTTAATCTCATGCGTGAGCTAGGTAAAAAGAACACCAACACGTTTCGACAGGTCGAGCTAGGCATGTTTAACAAAAACTTTATGCGCTACTGCCCTCATTGACCTAACCCTGTTGATCTGGTCTAATAAGCACGACCAACCACTCTAGAATGAATTCATTGGATCTTTGTCAACACTGCCTAGGACAACCTTTCTAGAGTCCAACGTCTCTTCACTAACTCGATTTGTTCTAATCATGTTCCGTTGCTCGTCAGTGTTGACACCGATACCCCTCCCCCTCGTCCCACATTTTTCATTTTGAAAACAGTTGGCCTGTACAGCAGCACTACAATGCTCTTGGGCAGTGGACCGCCAATGTTCAAGCGCAGCCCTATGCCTTTCAGTACAAGGATTCTGGTCTATTGCAACAAAAATTATTGCTACAACTATCTTTTGTTGCAATAAAATGCTATGTTACCACAAAATTCCGGTTCGTGGTAATAGGGTCTACATATTACCACAATTTCGTTTCATCGTGCTAAGTACTTATTTTGTTGCAATAGAAGCCATGTATTGCCACAAGCTGCATCGGCGATGTAATATGGTAGTGCTATTGCGACAGCTTCGTCCCGTTGCATGAATGGGTCATCTTGTTGCAATAAAGGCTAGGTATTACAACAAAGTACATCTTTGTGCTAATATTAAGACATATATTGCAACAATTCGGACTTGTGGCGCTAGTCATAGATATTGTTGCAAAAAACATGGCTTCGTATTGCAACAAAGCATGTATTGGTTGTAATAGGGTGACTTTTTGCCTCATCTTCATTGCATTGAAATAACTATTACATATTGCGACAAATTGAGCATCCATGATAGTACATACAACATAATGCAACAATCCTCTAGTGTTGCCAAAAAGGACAAGATATTGCAACGATATTCTCTACAGTGCTCCTGTTTTTTCCCTTGATTTATCAATACTTATCACCATGAAACAGCATGTATTGCAACAAATGGTTTTGTTGCAATAGACCCGGATCCTTGTAGTGTTTGTTGAAACGCTGAAAAACTCTCGTATCCACCTAAAACGCTGGAGAAAACAATCACTTCTCCTAAATACCCGTGAAAACAACTGTAAGGTGGTTAATCTCCTAGACTAAATGACCATAAGCCGATTGATCAAGAATTTTCGAGGACAAGAAAGAGGCGTGGACAAGGCAAATATGATACTATTGTACGTATCCGTGCACGCACTGGGAGTGCATGACTTGTACGCTAGCCGATGACAGGTGTCTGGACAATGGCGTCAGTTGCCGTGTCCGACGTCTAGGGCCCCATGCCATGTATGTAGAAGGAGATCGAAATGCTAGGCCTCTCGCTGCGGACCTGGACCGATCATCGTGCTCCGACCAGCCCACCATCTCCGGCCACGACACCTTGGTGCTACTGGCGATGGCACCCGTGGGATCACTTCTCCCCATTTTGCCTGATGGTAGGTCAACTCGGGGCTGATGAATACTAGATCGGGATCGCGCATTGGCGCAAGGGTGCCGGTTCCAACATTTTGATCAAGTCCGTAATGCTAAGTTAGTAAGAATCGATGCTTTGGTGACGCGGCTTGCCACGCGTTGCCCACCAAATGACAGGCAACCAAATATGAATAATCATTTGAGCCGCAAAATCCGAACAATATAATGTGCATTGTTTGGCACCGAAAGTAATTCATCAAATATTTGAACTCATGAATTGTTCAAATAAAGTAAGCAGGCTCGACAGAAAGAAATAAACCAAAAGCAGCGTTGTTCAATAGATTAAGATTAGAGCGGTCATTTATATACAATACATAAGTGTATCTCAATCGTTAAGAATTTCTCTATCGTTTTAGCCAAATGGTACTGAATTAGTGTATCTCAATTTGTTTCAGAAATTACCCAGAGTGATGCCTGCATGACAGTTCATCGTAGAGAAGAGTTCTTCATGTATCAACCGATCTAATTTTATATATCCTAAATGTGTGCAAGGAAAAATTATACACAACATAATCAAGTGTCACTCACAGGGGAATTAGCATCATATTGAATCTAACGATTAACACGTACTATATCTTACAGTAACCACATACCAGCAATTTTGGACAGGCACAATCCGACTACAAATAATGTACAACATAAAAATAAGCATTCATAGAGGGTCAAAACACCTTCATAGAGGCATTCTACCCCAGTACAATACAGTAGTAAGGTCTGTATACAAATCATAAGAGCCATGATCTTCACGCCCCAGCTCATCAGTCACGTAAGTTGAGGAACTCATTGTCGAGGCAACAACACCATTGTGGTTCAGAACATCACCGAGTGAGTAATAACCAGGGAAATCATCACCTCGGAGCAGTTAGACTTCTGCTACACGAGCGGCAACGGCGTGCCCCGGACCTCCTGGAGCTGATCCCATTGTCCCACTCCCGCAGCAGGTCGTCAACGACCTCGTCGAACCAGATTTGCGCCGCACCGGCCGACCAACCTGGAGAAGTTGAAAAAAATGATATAAGTCCATTTTCCTAGCATTAGGCTTGCAATTTAAGAGACATTTCCATACATTTTTTTTCTATATTTTGGGGGTGTGTATACTGTAAAATTATAGATCGCTCAGGCTTTGAATGGGGCTGAAAAAGTGATATGGACTTTATCTTCTATTTATATTTCAAAAAATCAAATCATGTCTCTTATGTGATATCGGTAATGTATTTTTTGATTGCTTGTGCCTTCATGTATTCCTTTTATACAACACATATAAAGACAAATGCATTTTCAAAATGAAGGTAAAAGTGCTCTGAGATCACATAAGAGACATAATATGATTTTCTTCAAATATTTACATGTAAAACTGCAACTTAGTTTAGTATGTTCCCAAAAAACATAAGAATCTAGACAGAACACACTCTAGTGCCACTTGTGCACATTTGATGTTTTCCGGTCAACATAGACAGCAGAGAGGGAACCAGGGGTTTACCAGCAGAGATGCAGAACTGAAAGAGGAACTGATGCCACCGGAGGGGCAGGGCGGGAGGCATCAGAGTGGAAGAAGAATCCCACGTGCACACTCTATCGCGCACCACCGGTGCGCATCAGGGAACCAAACCTAGCAACCACACATGACGACTGAAATGAGCCATGTCATAATCATTTTGATAAATATAAAGCATGGAATGCAACCAAAATGTCTGGGCTCTGTCCAGAGCTACACAAAAATACGCATCCATCACTTTGTTCAAAGCTACAGTACAGTCTAGTTGTGTGCTTGAACCCCACATTTATTTAATCGCATGTAATGCAACCAAAATGTCTGGGCTCTGTCCAGAGCTACACAAAAATACGCATCCATCACTTTGTTCAAAGCTACAGTACAGTCTAGTTGTGTGCTTGAACCCCACATTTATTTAATCTAGTACAGTAAGTATATGACGAAGAGAGGATAGATCTGACATGCATCACGGATAAATTTGTCTCGCAGGGCAGCATACGCATACAAATCTAACGAGGAAGAGAAACAAGCTTACCAGGGGCAACTTGCTCAAGCAGCAAGGCTAGGTCGAGTAACAAATGACGGCATCCCATTATTCCTGTACAGTCCAATGGTATGTCTTGGTTGTGTGTGTGTCACAGAATTTGACTATGTTCTGATAATCCACAGCACAAAGGAAGAACGCTAGAGCAAGTTACCGGGATGGACGAAAATTTGACTATGTTCTGAAAATCCATATTCCAAAAGCTTGTGTTTACCTTTCTCATTGGTGGCACCGTGGACTGGATTTTCTCTATTGCTGTTGTCAGTGCGGCAGAGAAGATCTCCCTCTGTGCGCTCTTGGTCCAGTCCACCAAATACAAAACAATACAGTATGCAGCCAAATCCTCAAAGTACCGAACAATTTGATAGTGAAAGTAATGCATCAAATAACTTAACCCATGAGCGTCTATCCAAATAAGCATTGTCCAGTAAAACTTAGACATCAAGTTCAGAAAGGCAGTTCTATAGATCAGGATTAGGAATACATTCCATAGCTCGGAAAAACATTCATAATACACCTTAGGGAAGAAGGACTATAAAAATTATAGCAAGGCCTTTATATAAAAGACCAACCATAATCAGGTAGCAGTACACATAAGCGTGCAATGCCCCATTGCTCCTCACGGCGAACAGATACAAGAATCTTACTACCATGACTATTTAACAATAAAATAATATCAGAAATCCTCCTCTGAACTCATGAAGAACCAATAGCATTGCCAAACCATCGTTTATCCCATAATAACAAAGTGCAACTTACTCTTAACCAGATTAAATCAAGGACCAACAACAAACAATAAAAGATGAAAAAACAACTCATATGCAATAAAGGTATCAAAGAGAAGAAATATTTACATAAGAAGGCTATAAACACTGGAGAATAAATAAGCAACACCTTTAAACACAAATAAAAAGGGTTCAGGGTTCAATGCATAGTGGGCTCAGATTTGCCTTTCCTCGATCACATAACCTACCCCCGTCATCTCTTATCACCAGATCAATCTATTTATACATTGGAGTTGTCCTGGTTATCACTCAATAAGAATGACCATCCAAGGACAGAACAATAAGTATCACAAGATCAAAAAGGATTCTAGAGACAAGAGGGAGGATCTAACTTGATACCCACAGGTTTCTCGATTGCTCAAAGGCACATTTATTTCAACCACGGTTAATCATCATCACCCAAGCAAGAATTGCTTCCAACCGGTGGGTCATGTGAAACTGCCTTGGTTATCAATCATCAGAAATGACCATCCAAGGATAGAGTCACTAAAATAAAAACATGATCAAAAAATGGCTCAAAGAAACGAGGGGGGGGGGTCCAAATTAATACCCATAAGTGCCTCGATTGCTCGAGAGCATGCCTATATAAGCCATAACTGATCATCATAGCCCTGTCCATGTCCCATATAGTAGCCGAAGCAGAGCGGGAGGGAGATGGGGCTCACTGAGGGAGGTTGTAGCCGATGCATTACTCAGTGGACGTGGGGTTGTGCATGGACACCGTCCAGCCGGCGAGGAACCGCTTCCTACACCGCACATACACACCACTGCATCGGAGTTGCGCCTTGCACCGTCCCACCGATGAGCACGGACGCCACATGCACCGAAGCAGCCAAGAGGTGAGGAGGTGATGTATAGCACATCCAGATCCAGGAGCACCAGGAGCTCCTGATGGCTGGCTAGTAGAAGAATCCAGAGGGAAGGAGAAGAAGGGGATGAATGAGCACGAAAGGGAAAGGCGCTGCCCTTCCCCACCCCATAGCCGCACGGGGCGAACCACTGCACGACACGCACAAGGCCTGGACGCGAAATTACTGACGTACCCTCAGCGGGCGCAGGATATTACGAGCGGTAGCACGAGATCTTTACCCGTCGGTGCGCGCGACGGGGCGGCCGGGCCATATCCAAGCCACGGTCGCTGACAAACGCGGCCCACCCGCGAGCGGACCCACACGCCAGCGACGCCAGACCGAAAAAATGAAGTAAAAGGCAGCGCGCTGAGGCAGTAACTGTTCATTCCAGCAGTGCTCATCCCAGATCCGATGGCCCATCTTTCTCCAGATCTTGATCGGACGCCCAGAAAACCTTTCACAATAACGAAGTACAACTCCAAATTAGAGAGGTCGCCGATAATGCTGAGCATGGAAAGGTTTTTGTAGTTACCATTAATGTAATCAGCGAGTACCAACTATTGCTTGATGCATATATAAACAATCAGCTGGCTACTATTGCTTGATGCATGGAAAGGTTTTTGTAGTTACTATTGCTTGATGCATATAGTAACAAAATTAAGTAGGAGGGGCTACTACTACGTTATTATATTATTTATAAGCAGAAATGTTCATGAGTAATTCTAACCTCTTAGCCGCCCACAATCTGGATTGTCAACAGCCATACACAATTCCCTTTGATAACCTAAAGACACCATGCCCAATGAGAAGACAAATAAGATTAGAACGCAAGTTACTGAATCATAGGATAAACACCTCCTGAACCTGTTTTTACCGAGTAGGGGCCCGCCTCACCTTGTTGTTGTAGCCTATAGGTTGGCGCTTGGGGAGGCATGGATAGGCTAGGGATGTGGCTTCCCTGTTGCAAGCGCTGATTGGAGACGCAACAGGCCACGGGGGGCTAGCAGCATCTTACTTCTTCCTCCTCTGTTTTTGGTGGAGACCATGCCTCTCCTTCTAAGCGCCGAGTAACAGGGGGAGCACGCACCAATGAATCTTGAGTGCAAGAAAGATAAAATCAGTTAGGTCAGATAAGCAGAGGTGAGGGCGTTATATACTGCCAATTGTTGGAGCAAAGATGAGCCGAAACTAACAGCGTCGGATCAGCCAAACATCCAAAACAGCTGAACCTGAGATGTGACAGTACCCAATCCAATAGCTATCACAACAACCCAGAGATCCACATTCCGTATATACTGCCCATAGTACAACTATTCGTCAAACCCAAACCGGTCACTTATCAAGCAAAAACAAGCCGAGACAAACAGAAAAACTTATTATAATACTGTCAACCAAGCGAAAATTTTGGTGTGGCAACCGTCGGCCACCATCCAAACAGCCCCTATAATTCCTATAAATTGGGACACTGTTGTATTTTCACTGTGCACTGGAACGCTCCTTAAAGCCATTTTTCAGTAATTGTTAGTTCGGTTAACATTTAACAACAAGGAAACCAAGGCCCAAGGTTTAAGATGCCATGGTCCTCTAACAATTGAAAGACTAAATTTAACTCAGAAACATATCTGAAGCTCTGCAAAGCTGAAAGCAAACACGAGTTCCTTTTCTTTACTAATCCACTGGTCATAAATGTTGAAAACTAACATGAGTTCCTCTTCTTTAGTAATCCACTGGCCATAAATCAAAGCAGCGATGAGAAGTAAACTGCTAGGCATGCAAGCTAGAACACAAGAACGCAAAGACCATCTTAGAAAACAGAAAGGCACAGATCAGAATTTTGATCCCCAACAGAAGCATCAATGGCAATTTCCCAAATAAATAGAATGTGCAACTTGACGCCATTTAAAACGAACATTGCAAATCATGTGATCTGAGTATTCTCATTAGTATATTGGATGCATACTCTACCTACAGACCTACAACAATCATCCGATCAGGGTGTTACAAAAACTAAAATCTCCATCCGATAGCTAGCTATATTGAAAACCAAACGGAACATCAACAAGCAAATGATCGTCAAATGACAAAAGATCACACAAAGTTCTGTCCAGACATTCAAAACACCTAATGTTTGTGATAAGTGCTACATACTAGATGATTAAAGAAGTATCTTTCAAAAGATTACACAGATGTGTGCCTCTTTTGATGTCACAAAGAGTAGTCTGGTCAATCTGCAACACTATTTTAAATCGAGAGTCAGTTGTTCTACCACCAGCAAGCAGCAAAGCCGCAACACCAGAAGATGCCACCATAAGAACTATCTTCGCCCATTTTCACGACGCCTATACAAAGCAAAACCATTTTCATCAATAGTTGTCTTGTTCTGAAAATCCTTTGGGAAACGTTTAGAACATACCCCCTTTTCCATGTAAATATATATCTATTACTACATGGACAAAACAATGGTATGAGAGAGAAGAAATATTTACATAAGAGAGAGAAGAAATCTTAACCAGATTAAATCAAGGACCAACAACAAACAATAAAAGATCAAGAACAATGCAATAAAGGTATGAGAGAAGAAATCTTTACATAAGACGGCTATAAACACTGGAGCATAAATAAGCAACACCTTTAAACACAAATAAAAAAGGTTCAGGGTTCATTGCATGGTGGGCTCAAATTCACCTTTCCTCGATCATATAACCTACCCCGTCATCTCTTATCACCAGATCAATCTGTTTATACAGTGGAGCTGTCCTGGTTATCACTCAAAAAGAATGACCATCCAAGGACAGAACAATAAGTATCACATGATCAAAAAGGATTCTAGAGACAAGAGGGGGATCCAACTTGATATCCACAGGTGCCTCGATTGCTCAAAGGCACACTTATTTTAGCCATGGTCAATCATCATCGCCCTAGCAAGAATGGCCTCGGACCAGCCGGCTGTCCGACCATGTGAAACGACGAAAATGCCCTCGGCGGCCACCCAGTTTTACACACGGTGGCAAGCCCGGAGTGTAACTATTCATTGCCACAGTCGTGCGGGCTCGATCCGACGGCCCAGCTCCTCCCACCGCTTGATCCAACGACCGGAAACACATCAAGGAAATCGATCGGACGGCCGGATTCGTCTGAGCTCTGAGGAGGGTCGGTGAGACATCCTTCTCTTATTTCTGGATGCTCTAGAAAGCTCCGCAGGGCTAGCAGCTCCAGTGGCATCACCTATCAGCTCATTCAAGTGGTGGTAGATCAGCTATCCCAGACAACACCAAATTACACACTACAAATGTAGATGTGGCTATGAGCAAGAGATCATTTGGCAGTTTGTAAATAGGAAATCAGCACTGCCACTGATCAACTTAGCAAATCCATGAGCATAGCTATAGGATCAGGGCATCCACATGTAAACCAGAGGATCGCGGGAGCTCCTATGACAACAACTATAACATGAACAGCCTGCAAACCCTATGCATGAGTAGGGCATAGAGCAACAACCAACCAGCACCACATCAACATAGCCACAGCCATGTCCCAACAGTAGCCAAAGCAGAGGAGTAGGCGGAAGATGGAGTTCACCGATGGAGGTTGTAGCCGAGGCAGTACTCAGTGGGCGCTGGGGTTGCGCCTGAACGCCGTCCAACCAGCGAGGAACCGCTTCCTACACCGTACACCCACGCCCCTGCGTCGGAGCTGCTACTTGCACTGTCCACATCCCGAAGCCATAACGGGGCACCATCATATAATGTAGGCCAATATGAAAAGAAGATTCATCTCATAATTAAATACAGCAAGACACATGAAGTAAACCTAATTGTAAGAGCAAGCTGTGCACAATTGATAGATGGTAGTGCACAGCTTGCTCTTACAATTAGTTCCTCTGGCATGGTCCCTATAGAAACACAGAACTACTCTATTACTGAGGTCAATTTTGGCTCCAAAACTTTCAGTTTCAGCAATTACACAAACAGTAGGCTTCCTGGTTTACCTTTTCAGCAATTACACAAGCCAATTAAGAATGAAAATCAACAAATTATGATTAAATCAATTGTAGGCCAAAATTTGGAAGTTAAAAGAAATCAAGTTGGTGAAATACTACCGGCACGCTAAAGGTGAAAAGAGTCCAAATCTGGCATAGAAGGAACTTGAATGATACTTTTCTAACTCGAATGATTTTTGTGATCATATATGCACACTAACCCAAGTGTAGCAATCACCACATCCCAAACAAAACTTCCTAATACATCAATCAAACGGGGCACACCAAAGCACCAAAGCATCTCCAAGGGTACTCCTAATTAGCATATGACCTCAAGACTAAACCTCTCCTTGACAACAAAGGCATACTTAGAAAAAAAATGTTTCTAGATGTAATGCTCCCCTGGACAGCAAACTAACAAAATAAGATAGCTCCAAAGAGCCCCTTCCTTGCAACCTAGCTAGAGTAGTAAACGAATAAGAAGCCACAGCTCCTTTACCAAAACCTAGCCTTCCTGCATGCAAAAAGGAACAAACCCAGCAGGGTTCCTACCAACGTCCAGCCAAGAAATAAAAGGCATATGTCCACACCCCACTAAAAACAAGCACAAATTCTTTTGGCCTCTACCAGAATCAAGACAAAAAAGAAAAGAGTACAACACCCTAAAGTGACACGGTGGTGGGCTCCTGAGAATTCATAATATATGGGAAAAATGCAAGAAGAGATATGAGAATAATGCCTAGGCAATGGGGATCTGAGAACAGTAATAAAATAGTTGTTCTGAAAAGGATAATGACAACATGGTGATACCTGCAAAAGAAGATGACAGCGCCCAGCCACTTTGACAATACAATCAGCAGAACCCTGCATATAATAACGTGTTAATACACTGAAGCTAGCAATTAAAGCAAGACATAACAACAGAAGTAGCAGCAGCACATCTCTTGCTATGAATGGAGGAATAGTAATATCAAGCAGTGTAGGGAGTAGCAGAAACACACCTTGCTTCTCCAGGACGCCATGGACACAGGAGCAGCAGCCTAAAAAGTTTGGAGGCGAAGGAGGTGGAGCATGTCCGGCAGAGGGTCCTGGTGATGGCGTCACATGAGCTTGACTAAGGAGCCGCGATGCGGAGCAGCAGAGGCCATGGTGCAGCGATGCGGAGCAGCAGAGGCATGGACCTGCAACAAAATTCAATGTGAGACCCTTGACAAAACCAAAAGCAACTAAGAAAATCAACCAAAAAGCACCTCAACCAGAGAACCCGACACTGTCGCAACACCAGTGTTAAAGACTAATTTTTTTGCAGGGATGAATAAGAAAAACAGTACACCAATGTCAGAAAACATAACACAGTTGTAGATGGAGAAAATCAAGTGTTACATAATAATTGAGTGCTCCCTCTGTAAACCAATATAAAATCTTTTAGACTACTAAAGTAGTGATCTAAATGATCTTATATTAGTTCACAGAGGCTCTATTTGTACATCTCTAGCATTTGGCTATAATTACTATGCAATTACTAATTTCTTAAATTTGTCTCAATTTCTAATTAGAATATGATACTACTCATATTTACCTCGTGATTGTGATCATACTGAAAACTAAACTAAAGGATATGCAGAAGAAGCCAAATAATAAAACCATGGTTACTATAAGGATAAGGCACCTCAACCTTGTAATCTTAAATATTGGGATGAATCAAACGTTACTATTGATAACCATAGTTTCTCGCTCATAACTTTTGGAAAGTTTATTAATTAGGCAATGAACTTTTAGTAATATTAGATTTTGAACATTGGTCCATGCAACATTAGTAGAGGAAAACATAACTCTCCCTAGTCTGTCCATACACTGAGGAAATCATTCCAGTTTTCGCAGGTAACATCCGCGAAGTATCTATAACAAATCTTGGAAAAGTGAGGAAAAGATTACAAAATGTAAATACAAATTAACATTAAGAACAATCAGAATTGACTTTTTGCCTCGATTTCTTCCTGTGACTGAAGCATCAAGCACCCTGTGGCTAAACTAAAAATGTTATGCGTTCCAGCTTTTCCAGATAGCATAAGTATAGTGATAAAAAGAGAAATGTAATTCGTTTTATCTGGTTCCCAACCATTTATGTGGGGTTAAATGATGTAGTCAACGGCCCTAAGAAAAATCTATTGGATTGGGCGAAGGAAAACACATGTACCTATGTTTGGCTTCCTCTCTTTTGCGAGATAGTGGTCCAAGGGACAGTAGTGTAGAGCAGAGCACCAATAACTCAACAAGCTCCATTCGCTTGCATTCTTCCTCAACTTTGTAGGTCTCCAGAGGGATCTCTGGACAAGCGAGCCCTTTGTATAAATCACTCAGTACCCTTCTCTGTTGGAAAATGCTACGAGCTCATGAATTTTGGAGGGGTCAAAGAGCTAGCTTACAGTAACATTTGAAACTGTTTGGCACCCAAAAAATGCAAAATAATTGCCTGCCTACTTGTAAACACAGGATTAAAGTTAGGGTGGTTTTGGAAAAACAAGGATCCGTCGACAATGACAACTGCCCATTTGGCTGCAGCAACCATGAAACTGTGTCTCGGCTGGCTCTGGAATGCAGCAGAATGAAACATATATGGGAACTCCTCGTCGTCTGAATGGGTGATGTGGATCAACCGGCGGACATTTTTACTGACGGAGGAAAGTTCATCTCTAAAGACAGGCAAGCATTTTTTTCACCCCTCTCCCTCCCTTTCTCTCCTGTTATGTACCCTGGTTTGTAAGAACTATTACACCAGTAAGCATTTTGATTTGTACCTCATAATGTTATCATCGATGTATGAGGACCAACCTTTCCCTCAAACCAAATTCCTTAAGGCACACACGATGAGGTTCCAAACAACATGAGAAATTACTGCATCTGGCAGGAATTATTGAACAAAATTCTATTTTTTGGCTTGGGATGACAGTAACCAACAAAAGAAACACATCCTTAACACGTTGGTCTGTAAGCTTAAGTGGAGCAGTAAATTGGTAGGAATAGCACACGCAGAGCAATAACACCAAAGTATAAGACATGGATAAGCACAAGAGCGAGCTCACCTGAGGTTCCTCATCATCACCACCACCACCATCCCCGTCCCCATCCTCTTGTTGCTGCTGCACGGCCTGCAACTATAAATTGTCCTGCTCCTCCTGCATCTGGAAGAGCACCTCCTACACGACGGAGTAGCAGCTGTCCTCCAGGAACGGCCACTCATCCCTCCCGTACACATCCTGAGCACACGTACGAGGCCGAATCAACCAGGACCGTACAACCACGACCCAGCGTACGTCGGCTCCCGAATCGATCGATGAAACCGCGGGGGAGGGAGGGAGGAGGGCAGTGTGGGGCTGGACGTGGTCGCGGGAGAAGGAGGCGGCGGCTAGGCCGGCCTCGTCGCGCGCGGCCCCCATCTCTCTAGATGGGCGGCGTGAGGCTGGGGATGGGTGCCCGGGCGAGCGGCGGCGGCGGCGCCGGCGGTAGGGCAGGAAGGCGGGCGCGGGAGGGGAAAGGAGGCGGCGGCGAGGCGGGAGGAGAAAAGGCGCGCGGGAGGGAGGGGAACGAGAGAGAGGGGGAGAGGAGGCGCGCGGCAGGGGGAGGGGAGCCGTCTAGGGCTGCCTCCACTGGAGCCGGCCTTTTTATACCCCGGAGAGTGAAATGACCAAAATACCCCGGTGGGGGCATGATATTTTCATTTTGCTGCCATTACTATTCATTCCAGCAGTGCCAGCTCCAGATCCGACGGCCCAGGCTTCTCCAGATCTTGATCGGACGGCCCAAAACTCATCAAGCCACACGATCCAACGGTCCAGAATCGCGATCGCTGAGGAGGCTGTGGCATCCATCCGTCTCTTATTTCTGGATGTGAGTACCCAGTAAGCCATATTTGATGGTACTCCCTTCGTTTTTATTTACTCCACATATTAGGTTTGACAGAAGTCAAACTTCGTAAAGCTATATGATGTGAAAGTACATTCACTAATGAATGTAATGGTATTGATATGTTATTGTATATGTTAATATTTTTGTTTATAAACTTTATCAAAGATTACAAAACTTGACTTTGACCAAAGCTAATATGGAGACTAAATAAAAACAGATGAATTACTTTACGGGAGTAGGAGTAAAATACTTTAATATAAGTGGCGTTAACATGATGGGTTGCATCATGTCAATTGAAAAAAAGGATGACGGGTTGCATTGCAGACACCGCCGTCTTTGTTGGCTCATGGTCCGTGTTATTACTAGGAGTGATTACAACTTTTCTCGTTCTCCTTTCTAGGAAAAGTAGGGATAACCTAGATAGCTAGATGGCTCTGCATGAACAATATCTATGAAAGCAGCAGAAATCCAAGAAATAAAAATATCACTCGCAATGTTATAGGAAAGTGAAGGAAGAAACACTTCATTCAGATAGTTCTGTTCAGCATCTAGAACATGGAATGTTATTTACAGTGATGTGTGCACGTTTGGATAAGACGGTCAAGGATATTTTTATCCATCAAATATAGATGGTGGTGTAGTCTAAACATCAGACATTTATAATCTCATAAAAGGTTTATCATTCAGCTTGGTGACATGTCTTTCCTTATGAGTTGAAGTGACTCTTTGTGTATCACGCAAGGGTTTACTATCTTTTCCCTCGGGCTAGGGCAAGCTCTCCCCTCAGACTTCATCGGCGAGCATGTGGGTTCGTCTCTCTCTGCCTGCCGCTCCGGTGGCTGGTGTGGCGAGGGGAATACAGTACCTCCGCTCTGGCTGGTAGTTTATGCTAGGGCTTTATAGTCCTCGTATGTGCGGTGCTTCTTTTTTGAGATTGTCTTCAAGGCTTCGACCCTCTTTGAGTTTGTCCGTCTAAACATAGTTGATGGAGCTCCGACATAGATTCCAACCATCTCCTTGGGGCATCGAGGTTAGCGTTTCTCGTCAGGCGTGCGTGCTAGGAAGATTTAATGTCAGGTGCTTCAGATCTATTAAAGGATTGAACACTGACAACTATGGCTCCTATACGATGCTCCTTAGGAGCACATGCACGAAGACTTCCTGACTGTCATCGACAAGATCAAGCCGGCTTTGGTAGGCGAGCAGTGACAACGGCGTGTGGGTATCTCATTCTGATGATGATAATGGTCGTTTTGTTGTCTAGATACCTGATGTATTTTTAATTATGTTAGAGGTACTTTGCACTTCTGATAAACTTCTATAATAGATCCAGATCCTTTTCATAAAAAAAGAAGCGACTACGTACATCCCAATTAGGTGGGAGTCGGGTGTGACTTGTATTGCTTGTATCATTTTGGCACAATGTTATGGATCAATAAAAGTGTCCTTCATCGTGAGGGAATAAATATATCTTGATATAGAGTTCATGCTTTGAACTTCTCAAAGTGTTCTATAGGCATTTTCCTTCACAAGGCAAAAAAAGCTATAGAGGAGTAAAATTACTCCTCATTTGCCTTCACAAGGCAAATAGTTCTATAGTTCATGCTTTGAATTTTACTCCTCTAACTAGCACCTAGCCGATCTTCTAAACCGGTTAGAGGGGTTAAAAATTACTCTTCCACCTCCTTGACTCCTAAATTTACTCCACGGCGGGCCGGTGGAGTAAAAAAATTGTCCGCGTGAAGACCCCCTTGTGACCAACCGGCGACTCACGTGAAGCTCCCTTGTCAACGGCGACGACCTCGGGCTTCGTCCGCGACCTCGTTGCGAATCTCGCCCGTGCTATCTCCCATGCCCGTGGCGACCTCGCCGTGAATCTCGTCGCGCCCGCTGTAGTAGTCGCCATGTGCATCCCATACCCGTCTTTGTCCTAAGCCGCTCGTGAAACTTGGTAACTCCGGCCAGACGCCGATGCGAAGAACCCGTATGACCACACCGTGGAAGGCAGTGTTAAGGTTGTGTATGGCCGGCTGGTAAGCCAGGGAGAGCAGCCCCGAGAACTCCGGGATGCGCATGGTGTGGAGCTGGAACACGGTGTCCGGCACGACCTGCAGCACGCACGGGCTGTTGCGGAGGAGCGACATGTGGTGGGGGAGCTGTGCAGCCACGATACCTTGCGCAACGACAAAGTAGGAGTAGAGCAGGTGGCGTGCCGCAAAGTTTCTTCATAAGACGAGCTCCACGGTACCTTCTATCTGAACCGTTGGTGCGCTTTGGGATTTGTGCAGTGGGAGCAACACGAGCCATGCATCAATTCATTGTGCAGTGTAATCAGCAGGAGCTGTCATGTCTCGGTAAAATGAAAACAAAGTAGGTAGGAGTATAGGTCTGCACGCTAGTCAAGTGGGGTGCAGCTGTTTCTGGCGACCGAGCTGCCTCGTGAGTGGAGTATAGTTTATTTAAAATATGCATGCAGGTCTCCTCACTTTCTCTGTTCAAGCTCTCTCACATGCATGCACAGGACACCTTCTTTTGTGTGGAGACACTGCAAATGCTCTCTCTCACACCGCTCCCATTTCTAATAGTACTACGCTTTTTTCCTGGGACTTAGTAAAAGAGAGAAAGTTTATTTATTTATGAGAGAGAGGTGCTGTGGGAGAGAGGACATGGGTAAGAGCTCAGTTTTTCTCTCTCACATGCATGGAACTTGTTATAAAGATTTGTCCAGAAAAACTTCCGAAGAAACTTTGCACCCGGCAGCTCTTCCTCTCTATATATAAATCTTGCATGCGGCAGATTCCCTATTTCTTTAATGGAGACGGAGTAGAGGTGGGCTGGGAGGGACGACAAGGAGGTGTCACGGGCCTGCATGCGGTGGATGCCGACAAAATGGTCAACTCCAGATTTGGGTAACAAATCACTATGACACTCTGCCAAACTAGTCAGCTTTGGCACAAATCTCTAGGAACAGGGCATTCAACGAATGGTGTAGATAGGAGGTACCGCGTAGCTCGGCCTACAAAAAACCATGCTCGGTGGCGCGCCGGGTCGATGGATAATGACAGGAGGTGCGCAGCGTGCCAATGAATCGGTGATCAGTGCGCTGGCGGTTTGGCCACCGGGTCCATGAGGGGAAGACTAGAATAGAAGCTGGCCATAGGATAGAAGAATAGAAAAACGAATCTAGAGCATCGGATGTCCAACGGACGCTTCAGATCAGGCACGTGGGAGTTGGTGGGAGGGTCTTTATTGTATATAGCAATTACTCAGGGAGCTTTCCGCAAAAGTACAAAGAATTCACCAGCCCTAACATTTCAAATCTGAAGCATCCATTAAGGATCCAATGGCTCCAACTTCATTTTTCTATTCTTCTATCATATGGCCAGTTTCTATTGTAGTCTTCCCCGGTCCATGAAGAAGTCACAACAGCGACGGTGTGGTCACCATCATCGCCGCTTGCCGCGGAGGCGCATAGCAAGTGTTCGACGAAATGCATAACCCAAATTGTTAGTTTTACTCCGCTAAATTTAGAAGATCAGTTAGGTGTGCCCAAAACTTACTAGAGTAAATTTAGAAAAATATTAGAAAAACCGAAGTATTGAAAACCACAGTATTTTTGTCAATGGGTACAAGATACTACAGTTATGATAATACCAAAGTATCTTGAAGTGTTGAGATTATTATGACCTGTTTGGTTGTTGCCGCAAAACACGGTATTGTTGCCTAGCTGTTGCGTACAAACAGTCAGCTACCTAGCCGTTAGCAGTGGAAGGACATGCAGCTGGTCGGCCGTTTGAATACTATTCTGTTGAGCTTTTGTAGCTAGCTAGCTGGATATCCTAACCATCAGCGTGCATAACAACCCAACGGGTGGCTTGTATATACAAAAAAGATCATCCATGGGACGGCGTCTCTTGTGAATCACCTGATAGTGAAGCTACACATAGATGGAGCTGCTGACCGTTCTTTGCATCACCATCGAGGCGCAGCGGAGCTACGCGTGTAGGTGACGACCCAACATGTCGCGTAGTTAGCCAGTCATCTGTGTCACTGCCGAGGGGCACGAAGAGCTGCGAATCGTGCGGCCACGCTCAGCGCATTCACTTGATATTTGCATCGTCTTTATCCTGTGTAAGTCCTCCTAGTTTCTCCATCAATGCGGGGGAGTTTTTTGAAGCGTAAACACCGAGAAGATGATGAGTTGGCCATCATCAAAGCCGTATACAAAGGCGAGAGAGGTTCAAGCAATCGCCAATGTTTTCACACTTCCATCCTTACGGGGCATAAGTATGTGAGAGAAATTTTAGAGGGTCATGAATTGAGATGTAAGAGAGATTTTTGAATGAAAAAAATATGTATTTCATAATTTGGTTAAGTGCTTCCGAGAGAGACAAC
Source organism: Triticum aestivum (assembly GCF_018294505.1). NCBI lineage: Eukaryota > Viridiplantae > Streptophyta > Magnoliopsida > Poales > Poaceae > Triticum > Triticum aestivum. The sequence goes on from NC_057806.1 coordinate 607,126,216, forward strand.
TTCTACAAGATGAGAGGCTTGTCTCCGTGGAAGAACAAGTTGCAATATTCTTATATACCCTTTCGGTGAATGCAAGCAACTGTACTCTACAAGGACGATTTCAACACAGTGGTCAAACCATAAGTACCTATTTCAATAAAGTGCTACAAAGTATCATGTCATTATCTGGACAGCTCATACAGTTGCCACCAGTTAATGTTCCTTTAAAGGTTTCAAGCAACCCTAAATTTATGCCGTACTTTGAGGTATGCATCTTGTATCTTGTTGTTCTTACATATAATTTATAAATATTGTTATGTATTTTTCATCAGTATTTCTTGTCTTTATGAAGGATTGTATCGGAGCAATTGATGGGACGCATGTTCCAATTAGCATATCTCCGAGACTACAAGACCCATATCGCAATAGAAAAGGAACACTATCACAAAATGTCATGGTGGCATGTAATTTTGATAATCAATTCGTCCATGTTAGTGCGCGCTCGGAAGGTTCAGCTTCTGATGCTCGAGTGCTACAAGATGCACTAGAAAATAATTTCTATGTGCCAGAGGGGAAATTTTATTTGGTTGATGCAGGATATGCAAATACACCTAATTTTATTGCACCCTACCGAAATGTCAGGTACAAACCAGTTCTTCTATTAGAGCAACAACCCTAAAGTGCAAATACACCTATCTTCATTATGTTTTGAATTTCAGGTACCATTTGAACGAGCAAGCCAAATGCAACCAAAGGCCACAAAATGCTAAAGAGCTATCCAATCTCAGGCATGCACAACTCCGTAATCACATCGAACGCATCATTGGCGTTGTGAAAAAGCGTTTCCCAGTATTGAAGTGTGCTGCACATTACCCAATTGAATTTCAACCTGATATTGTCATAGCATGTTGTGCACTTCATAACTTTATTCGCAATCATGAGGGGGGCGAACAATGGTTTGACCAGGTTGGCTCCAATATTGACCCAACACATATAGTTGATATTCCAAGTGGGGATGCAAAATACAGAAGTGATGTACAATCTCTCAATGAGCGGCGGGCATTGGGTCATTCAAAAAGGGTTCAAATTGCTGAATCGATGTGGAAAGACTACTGTGAGTATCTCCAGTAGCGCGCTAGAAGAAATATCACATGACTTGCGCAATTGTTGAAGCAAGAATAAAACTCATATGATCAGTAGAATCATTTTATGAAAAATTCATAATGTAGTAGCTTTCTCATTCATGAATAATGTACTTTACATTTCTATGAGTAGATATGTAATGTAAAATGTGTCATGTACCATGGAATTTTCTTCTAAAGACCTTATCAAATGCGCAAGGTCCACCAAAAATATTATTGCGCTATATATACAACTTACATATACTATCACCTACAAGCCGGGTGCACAAATAACATGGCGGAGGTAACAAAAATAAAACGACTCTAATTTTTAGGAAAGGAACTAGAGTGCCATCAAAATAAAAGTTTAGAGCTGAGACAAATGTATGCTGAGATATTTAGTCCAGGGTGATATTTATTTACAAAAACACAAATCTAAAGTAATATGAACCAATAAACCAATAATAGACTGTCAAATAATTTTATTTTTCATTTGAAAATAACTAGAACAAATTATTGCTTTAAATTTGACGGCCAAGCACTTGCTTGAGGATCTTCAGAACAATATCATGCTCCACTGTCATGAAGATTTCACGGTCAACTCTTTGTCCTTTCAGATACTCGATCATCTTCAGATGATCACTTGCTGAGAGATCTGGTATGGTCTTAAGTTTGACAATGCAATTAGCAATGCAATAAGGATCTTTGTCAGGATCTTTTTTTTTCATCTGTGCCATTTTCACTTCTCTATAGCTCTCAACTTGTTTCGTCTTTACATCCACATAAGTTTTAAGTTCTTCTTTTCTAACAACAACCAGATCTTAAATCCCTGTTTCTTTGCCTCTCTTAGCCTTACTTTCATCATTGCCTTTAGAAGTCCTAGCCCTTTTCATAGGTGGTGGGTCAGGAAGTGTGTTCATGTGTTCTGTGGGAATTTGGCTACTGTTATTTTCCATACGTTCTGTGTTGTTAACAGGAAATACTTCAACATCCTCACCATATATGCCTTCAGTCCACTCGTAATTATGACCTTCAAAGCCTGGAGTCGGTAATGTTGGACTATGCGAATTAAGTCCAGTGGCATCTAGAACTTGTTGTGTGAAGCTTTCCCCTTGTGGTAAATCTGTAGCCGGACTGGACTTCTCTTCAACCACATCAGTTGTCCTCTTACAACCCTTCCCCTCCGCTGTTTTACCTGGGTACAGAGCAATTAATTGTAAACTACAAGCAAGCAAGATCATATGCTAAATTCATTACATGTGAAACCAACGTACCATCATAAATTGCATGCAAGTCATCATAGTAAGGGAAAGCTTTGTATCTCCACTTCTGTTGTTCTTTGCTCAATTCATCCCATTTTTCATCAATGGTTGTTGGCATTTTTGTATTAGGATCAAAACCGAAGCCACTCTTCTCTACAATAGATTTGACAATAAAATATTCTTTCTTCAACCACTGCTCCCTAAATTTTAGTTGATCAACAATAAAATTAGCTCTCGGGAACTGATTGTTCAAGCGTGTAGCCATGCTTTTCCATCCTTCTTTGGTCCATCCATTCTGACCACGAAACTTAACAGCATCTGCATACTCTTTCATCACAGAAACTAGAAGGTCTAATTGAGCAGTGGTCCATGATGCTCTGTTTTTCTTTTCTGCAATTGGGAAACAAAATGCATCAAATAAAGCGTTCAAATCAACACAAACATCAGGAAAATTGACAATAATACAATCACTCTCATCCATGCTTTTGTTCAACACACATGTAAGGGGATGACCTCTGAATTATTTTTGACGACATGTGGTAGCTCGCTAAAAAATATAGTGCATGGAAGTAGCACCGTAGTGTAGTACTAGAATACAATATATGGATCTTTTAGACTAATTATAATTAGCGGCAACGACAGCGGCGGAGTAATTAGGCAGACGACGACTGAGCAATCTGAGGTATAAAAACCTTCGTAGCGGCGCCTTCACTGATCTCAAACGCAACAGCAGCTCGCTCCCTCGGGTTACCCGTGTGCATCATACCAGACTTTATAAAGGAGAAGGCACATGAATCGAACATATAGATTTTGGCTCAAACAAGGATTCATCCTTTGGAGATAGCAAGAACCAAATAGATCTAGTGCCCTGGCCTATTCCATCTCGGGCGGAGGAAGGGGCCAGCAGCCGGCGTGAAGATGTGGGAGGAGCCAATGAGGGAGGATGAAGGACACTCACCTTTGGTCTCTCCGTTGCCGTCTTGTTGTTTCCCCATGGCTGACGAGGGAGATACCTCCAAACACGACAGGGCGGCGCGTCGGCGGCGTGGTAGGAGCGAGTTGTTGAACAGAGAGGGGAAGGATAACGAAGGAGGCCCTTCTTTTCGGCTCTTCTGTTTTTTACAAAGAGGTCTGAGGTTCTTTTTTTATGCAGAGAAAAAACCACAGTTTGGCCAATACTACAGTATTAAAACCATAGTTGTTATGGACTACCAAACAGGTCATTGTAAAAAATACTATGGTAATCTCAAAAACTGTGGTATTATCAAAATACTTAGAAAATACTTTGCTATCAAACAGGGCCTAAGTTGATTTATTCCTCGATTTTTTAAGGGAATCGGTTAGAGATGCCGTTACAATATTAACATGTTCTAGGCCTCACCTGTCGCCGGAAGCCGTCGGTGAGGGTCCCCATCCCACCGAAGTAGAATAGGGCAATGGCCGGATGACGCTGCGGCACCTCACCGAAGTGGACCGGAGTAGTATCAACGTATCTTCACATCTTATCAGTTAGGTTTTTGTTTGGAAGAGAGAATCCAGAGGGTCGTAGTGGTCTTTTTAACTTTCATATCCAGCGTTTGCAAATTCCTCCCAAAATACCACTCTAGAACACGGGAACTCCAAGGAAAAGTACAGCGAAAGCTTATTAATTCGCCCTTGCATTGTTCCTGTATCAGATTAGGAAACCGGTGGTGCGATTTAGGAATTTTAGCCAATTTATATTTGCATATTTATTCTAGATACCAGAAATACCGTATGAAGCCATGGTGCAGCCGCACCTACGCTCGGTACCATAGATTCTCTGAGAAGTTGTATAGGGATTTGTGCATGATACCTACTGTAAAGAATGGTGGGAACAATCAAGAAGCGTTTATCAGGTCTACATGGTACTGAGCATGGGTTCGGCTGGACCATGGTCCCAAAACGCACCTCTCTTCTAGATACCGATGTCGATCTTCGCTGAATAAAATAGTTGTGCGCATTGAATGATTTAAATGCTGGGATAAGGCTCCTTCATTGTAAAATATTTTTACAAGTTGTTGCTGAATTTTAGCTAGCCAGTGATGTAGATGCATATTTCACTCAAGATTAAAATAGCTCGGTCCCCTACCACGAGCAGGAAAATGATAATTTCCACTCGCTAAAGTTGGTAAAAGACCGGACTAATTTCTGTACTTGATATGTATCATGGTTCATAATTACCCTGTACTTTGAGCCATGAACATGGCAGGGAGATAGATGAAAAAACTTCACCATGTGCAATTTTATTTCCTTGGGGCCGTGACCACTAGCAATATATAGTAGTATCATCTTTGCCATTCCCTTCTTAAAAGTAGGTTCACACACATGCACACACACGATTATCAGAGCCCATGATTAGCAATGTTGTGATCCTGCGCGAACACACGTTTAGGACCTTTTGTTCGGTAAGCGTGTGTAGACAAAATCACGCGAACATCGTGCACGCAAGCATGCTTCGGAACGAGTGGCATCGTGAAAATATATTTAACAAGGGTAGGTGCAGATGCATGTTTGGCTTGCCTGACCGGGGTCCGTCCAGGAATAAGATTAGCCTGGTTGCAGCCTGAATGCTATTCGATCAGTTCATAAAGCACACACGCAGAGATGAGAAACCAGCTGCGCTAAAAAATCTGTGTTCCATCACGTAACCTCAGCCTGCACAGCCTCTGTAAGATGGACGCTGAGATTGGAGAACACTTTGCACACGATCGAATGTGATTTGGTTGACATTGCCTTGAAGCCGACTTGGCCCTTTCCAAAACAAAGTTGCAAGGCTCGCCATTTGCATAAGGAGCAGCTTATCTTTATGTACTTAGCGAAAAAGTGAAATATAGCAGCCCGAACACAGGTGTGTGAAAAAAGAGACAGGAGCACCACGAACACAGGTGTGTGAAAAAAGAGAAACCAATAAGAGTTTCTTTGGATGGTCTGGTGTTACTATGGATGGGTGTCAAAAAATAGTTAAAAGCACATGGGGTTTGGAGTTTAAATAAATTGTTCCTTTATGCTCTTTGATTCTGTTCTGTATATGTTAGATTCTTATAGTTTGTTGGGCAAGACTGTCAAACCGCAAGCCATGCTCGATCATGAAACTAATTCACGTCACTGATGTTAACGGTGGATTTGGGTCGAGCCATCTATAAGAAGCACCACATATAGATAGAAGTCTATTGTGTATGTAGTAACGTACATGTGCCTTATTCAATTTAGATGTTACTCAGAATGAGTGACATATATAACATCTACCACACCTGTGTTCTTGTTCACAACGTATAGCTTCTAGTTCACTACAGCCGTTCTTCGGCGTGGTACTAGTTGACTGGACATGGTTTGTAGGACAAAAGAGTTCGGTGGGCTGGGCATGCTGGATTTGGAAGACTTTGGGCGGGCAGTCCGTCTACGCCTCTGTTGGAAAAGGCGGTGTCTGGGAGGCGCTTAGGCACGCTTAGACGCTATGCGATGGCCAAATGCCTCGCCTAGAGCATAAATGGAAGTCTAGGCAGGGTAAGAAAGAAATTATCTATCCAAGCGAGAAATCATGTCATATTGCACTGATATGCTAAACGAGCCATATTCCAATGGTAGCAGGTGGTAGTTAACTTATTTATGTGCCCTAAGTTAGTATCAACACACATATAATAATTACAAATACACCCTGACAATAAAAACTATATTATTGCCTAGGTCACGCCTAGGGCACTTACGCACCGCCTAGGCACTAGGCAAGGGCCAACCGCCCCGCTTACACCTACCGCTTTTTCCATCCTTGGTCTACGTTGGCCTTGGATCAATTGGACGGCTCCTGACAGGCAATGGGCAGGGTCCGATCTCCCTTGAGATCACAAAGACATGAACACTTTCAGGGCTGCTACTACTATCATGGATTCATTGTTGGCAATGGGTCAACGAATCCGCAACCTTGTCGAACCTTGCTTTGATACCACTTGTTAAAATTAATCCAAGGCATATAATTGATCTACCGAGGACCAACCAATCACACGAGCACGACACCGAGATTTGTTAACGAGGTTCACCATCAATGGCTACATCCTCGGGGCCTCACTACGGACGCTCCTCTCCATGACACCACTACAATATCGCACTCTGGCCGCCCGGCCGCCGAAGCACGCCGTCTTCTTCCTTACATGCATGTGCTAATTATGTTGGCATAGATTAATTACATCATGTGTCTACGCCTCATTATATAAGAGGCCCGAAATACAAGTGTCCTACTTGAACATGACTCCATATCCTGTGCACACATCGTATGACTCCGAGTCCAACTGTAACCTAATTTATACAAATATATTCAACACAATTCTAACAGATCATGCACAAGGTCACGGGGGCATATGTGTATCTGGAATAATGGAAGGTAGAGGCATTCATCGATTTATTCCTAGTGCGGGATAAGCATCTGGACTGAGACAAGCACATCGACGCACCTCTAGCTACTACAATAGGTAGAAATTGCAAGCTCGGATTATCATTGGAACTCTTCAATTTTGTCTTGCCATGAAGAGCAATGAAGAGAGAGGTCCTCAGAATGAGCTACCTCGATGGCTTGTGGTTTGGTCGTTTCTGCCGAAGTGGCTCTAGAAGAGAAGGTAGGGAGAGAAGGGGAGGATGGTGTTGTAAATAATATCGATTATCACATGGAGTTATACTAGGCCCATCCGCAAGGAATCATGTGAGCACGTCTACATAGAGGTCCACGAGGTTGAGGATAAACATGGTTGGCCAATTGACTGGGTTGGAACCACGAGGAAATGAACAATTTACAAGAGCAGGCACATCAAGTACACTGAATCCAATGACCGGCCCACTTTACCGTATCATGAGGATGTGATGCATGCTAGTCAAGGAGGGACTCTTGAATCCAACAAAAATAATTTATTTATGCTTTGTGACACTAAATTACATGCCTGGATCTAGATTGAAGAACCCACCATGTGTCTTATCTCTCATAGACTCGATTCTAATATATCTCCGACATTTTCACATGTGCTGAATGAAGAGAGAGACATGCCGCATTTACCTAGCTCAATTCTTCATATGGGAACCTATATCAGCTCATATGGGATCTGTATGTATGAGGATATCTGATGATATCGTTCTTGAACATTTTACAAAAGTCATTCAGAAGTTTCAAAATTGCGCATAGGTATAATATATCTTAGATGCCGTCAGATCTGAGATACAACCACCTAGGATGTTGCATCACGGTAGCACCTAAAACTTGGTAGCACCTGCAATTTTCCTGTGTATGTATAGCTGTGACATGTCCCACTGAGCCAGTGCTTTAAATAAGCATACCTTTTGTCATCTACCAGTTGTACTTTTTTTAAGAAACGGCCAGCATTGCCGGCATTTCATTGATTTAAGCAGAAGGGAGAGTGACAAGGGGTGATCAAGTGATCAAGAAGGAGAAAATTACCACTGCCCCGCAAGTGGAAGGGAACTGCGGGTCCAAGATCGTAGGGCAATACTTTCACGTCACTTCCCCGAAGGGTAGCTCAATGCACTTTGCCCCGGCCATTCTCCATTGCTCCATGTCGCGCTTGCAGGTTTCAATGACGTGCCTTGCATTTGCCTGCTTCCCTCTGAATGTGCAAGCGTTGCGCTCTAACCATATGTGCCAGGAGATGAGTGCCACAACGGTTTTTACACCCTTCCTGTGGCCTGGGGCGGCTGCCGCTATAATCCTTTGTACTCGATCCGTTGTTGCTGTTCCACTGCGCCAGAAGGCCTGATCCAGAGAGGCACATCCGTTCCAGGTTGCCCCGCGTGCCAGACTTGCAATGCAACCGGGCACTCCCAGCAGAGATGTACTGAAGTCTCGAGGCTGCGCATGCACATCGGGCAAAAGTATCCATTGTCCCAGCCTCTCCTTTGCAGACGATCATTGCACCATAGTCTATCAAGGTGCAGCAACCAAAGGAACATCTTGATCTTGCACGGCGCCCAGACTTTCCAGATTGATGGATTTGAAGGAGGTAATCTGTCTATTGCTGAATTGGGCATTGTACGCTGAACTTGTTGTGTAGCAGCCTGAGGCGCTGAGCTTCCAGGTAATAGAGTCTTGGGTTCCTGGGATGAGAGTGAGGGCACCATGCCTGATCTCCCTCGCAAGCTGCACCACTTGCAGTGCAATGGCATCCGAGTCACCTCGCCTCAAGTCCAGGATCCATATGTCGTCGTGCAGCGCGTCCTTGACCAAACGGTTCTTCCTGGTTGATCTTGCAAAGAGAGTGGGGAAGGCTTGGCAAAGTTGTCGTCCACCTAGCCATGAGCAAAACCAGAATGACACCGTCGCTCCATCGCCGATGGTCACCACTGTGGATGCAGCAAACAGGGCCCTGTCCGAGGCATCGTAGGGCGTGCCCGTTCCAACCCAGGGCCTTTCTAGGTTCTTCCAAGATTGCCATAACCAGCACAGACGTAGAGCCCTGGCAAAACAAGGAAGATCATGAATGCCGAGACCACCATACTGCTCAGGCGTGGTCACCGTGCTCCAGCCCACTTTGCACTTTCCACTGGACACCTCCTCATCTCCTGCCCAGAGGAAACGCCGCCATGATTTGTCTACGTCTTTATAGAACTTCTTTGGAACTCGAAGGGCTGTGAGCGCAAAGGTGGGAATGGCCGAAAGTACGCAACATACTAGGACACACCGACCAGCCAACGGCATTAATCTGCCTTTCCAGCCGACGAGGCGAGCCCGGATCCTGTCCAGAATGGCCTAAATATGTACTAGTCTAATACGCCCCGTCGTGATTGGGAGGCCTAGATATCTAATCGGGAACGCCGTTGAAATGCCACCAAAGTTCTGAAGAACATCAGCCATGTCTATGTCTTGGCACCTAATGGGAGCCGCGAGAGATTTTGAAAGGTTGACCCGGAGTCCCGTTGCGTCGCCGAAAAACCACAGCAACTCAACAAGACTATCTACTTCTTGACATGCAGGGTTGACGAAGATGACGGCGTCGTCAGCATATAAGCTCGTGTGCATCCTTGCCGCCGCACCCGGGATGGGATTCAGCACGCCCGCCCTAGTGGCCGCATCCAGGAGGCGATGGAGTGGATCTATGCAAAGGATGAAGAGAAGCGGCGAGAGGGGATCCCCTTGTCGGAGTCCACGAAGATGGATGACGATGTCTCTTGGATCACCGTTGAGAATGCAGGACGAGGTGGAGGAACATAGCAGCAGGGCGATCCAATCCCTCCATCGGGCCGAGAAACCCAGCCTTTGAAGCAATTCTAATAGGTATTCCCATGATATGCTATCGAAGGCCCCAGCTATGTCTAGCTTAAGAAGAAGTGCTGGAGTTTTGTTTCTATGAAGCGATCGGACAAAATTCTGCACGTAAAGGTAGCTGTCATGGATGCATCTCCCGCGCTGAAAGGCCGTTTGAGCAGGCGAGATAATCTTGTCAATGATGGCCGCCAATCTCATGGATAGCACTTTTGTGATCAGTTTGGCAATGGAATGTATCAGGCTTATAGGTCTGTAGTCGTTCATTCTAGTAGCCCCGTCCTTCTTGGGAATGAGGGCGATCATGGCTGAGTTGATTTCAGCAAAATCACCTTCGGCTAGGTTGTAGAAGTGATCAAAAACTGCCATGGCGTCATTCTTTATGGTGCCCCAGCAAGCTCTAAAGAAAGTTCCTGAGAAGCCGTCGGGGCCTGGCACTTTCTCTGATGGAGATGCCATGATAGCAGCCCAAACTTCAGGTTCTGAGAAAGGATTGTCCAACCCCTCGTTTTGCATATTTGGCTTATACAACTCCTCCCAGTTGATGGAGCACCGCCTTTCTTCCTTTTCCCCAGCAGATTAGCAAAGTGGTCGTGGGTAATTGCTTTCTTTTACTCGTGCGCAGTGGTTGTACTCGTTTCTGTTTGCAGGGAGTGTATAAAGTTCTTCCTCCTTCTGGAATTGATCTTTGCTTGGAAGAAGGCCGTTCGTGCATCTCCCGCCTTGAGCCAGGTTATCCTTGATGCTTGTCTTTTCCTTGATCTCTCCACTGCAGCCAGTCCAAGGGTACTTAGTTTCAGTTGTTTCCTTAGCCAAAATTCCTGTTGTGTCAGTCCTCTTTTTTCTTGAGCTACATCAAGTCTCAAGATTACTTCACACGCCAAGTGGAACTGGACCTTTGCATCGCTAAAAAGAGTGTTTGCCCAAATTTTGAGATCATGCGTTGTCCTCTGCATCTTCTTCTTGAGCCTGATGATTGGGCATGTGTGGTTAACTGGGCGCTGGCAAGCTCTTTCAACTGTTTCCTCAAAATGAGGGAAACGTGGCCAGAAAGACTCAAAGCGGAATGCTGCTCTTTTGCGTGGCGCCGCAGTGTTTGCAAGCAACAGTGGGCAGTGATCTGAACATGCTGTTGTCGTGGCCATCAACATAAAAGAAGGGAAGAGGGCATCCCATTCCGAGTTGCAGAACACTTTGTCAATGCTAACCATCGTTGGGTTTTGACGCTCGTTTGTCCATGTGAACCTCCTATTTTTGCATTTGATATCTCTTAAGCTTGCTCTGTCGATCGCTGCTCTGAACATGCCCATGATCCTCCTGTTCAGGTTGAGGTTGTTCTTGTAGCGGCTTCATAGATGATGTTGAAATATCCGTTTAGAAGCCAGGGTTCTCCTTGTGGTGGTGCAACATGAGCTATTTCAGCAAGGAAATCATCTTTTCTCGTGTCGTCCACTGGTCCGTAAACAGTTGTGAGCCAGGAATCAAGTCTGTCCTGGATCAAAGACACTTTTCCGGTGATTGAGAAGTTTCCGACTGCATGTGTCACGAAACTGACCATACTCTTGTCCCAGAGAACATCAATTCCTCCTCTAGTGCCAATCGCTGGAAGAACGGCGCACCCATCTAATCTGGCTCCTCCCAGCTCTCTAACAACATTGGGCGTCCAAGATTCTAGCTTAGTCTCCTGCAGGCAGAGAATGTTTGCCCGCTGCGCTTCTGCTATCTGTCGCACAGCTGTTCGCCTGGCTGGTGTGTTCAGTCCCCTGATGTTCCAGCTTAAAATTGCACACTTTGTACTACTCATCAGGAACATAGAACATATCTAGAAGTAGCAATACCATCGACGAGTTTTGACAGCTAATATCATTGAAATAGGAATGTAAATGCAACTGATACACAGCCATTCTAGCCTGGGGGTGTCGTCGACCACCAATAGGCCCTAAATCTCGACGACGAAAGCTAAACCACCTACCACTACTGATACAGAGATGAACTAAACCTAGCTCGAGCCGGCCTACTGCCGGCCGCTGTCGAAAACTACTACAGAGGAAGAGGAGCGCTAACATGACTACACTCCAGCCTCCTCGGCTTCAGCTTCAGGCCCTGCCATGCCCACAGCCACGCGTAGCGCCTCCTTGTTAAGCCTGGTCAGCTTGGTGATGACGTTGATGTCGTTGTCGGAGAGCGGCTCGTCGAACCTGCGGATGGGGGCTTCAGTCGCCTTGGCAGTCATCTTCTCCTTGGACCCAGTAGACCCAGGCCCTTCACCAGGCGTAGCGTGGTGCGCTCGGCGACATGTGTGGTGTTGTTCTGAGCAGCCTGACGAGCACTCTGGCGCGGGGGCGGCATGGAAGTTGCTCTAGACTTGGCCGGGGCAAGGTACCTCCTGGGCGGTGGCAGTGGCAGCAGGGCTGGTGAAGAGATCTCGAGCAGCAGAGCCAGGGTCTTGAAGCTCCAGGTGGCACACTTGCTCAGTTATTTCTCCGAGCTGCATTTGAACTGTTGTTGCAGCTGTGGGTGTTTTGCAGTTGAAGCTTGCAGGGTTGTGGGATGGCCCGGACAGCGTTGGCTCGAAGTGATCCGGACCGGCCATCTGAACATCTTCATGCTGCCCTTTCTCTCTGTCAGAGAACTCCAGTGGCGCGGCCAACACAGCTTCAATCTCGGCGTCGAGGTGGGCAACGTCAGCCTTGGCCGGCTCTATGGCGGTGATCGGCTTCTTTGCTTGGGCGAAGAACTGATCAAGGTCGTCGTTGAGGGCTTCAGAGCTAAGATGAGTGGGCGGAGCTGGGGCGGCCGCGGACGTGTCCTATCTTGCACTCTTCTTGGGCCCGCGGCCGCTGGTCTTGCACCTGTGACCGTTGGTCTTGCGGCCCTGTCCCTTGGAGCTGCCAGAGCGGTGACGCGTCAGCGGCGAGCGGCTGTGGACACGGCGCTCCCTGGACGAGACCTCAGCCTGAGCTTGGTGGCCGCGCCCGCGGCCCAGAAGCGTGTCCTTCCAGGATCTTCTTCCGGCCTGGTCGTTGTCGGGGTCACGCCTTGAGCCGCCGAGGGGCAAGCCCCGACATCCAGTGTCCACCACCAGGGCGCGGGCCTGCCGCCTGTGCAGCTCCTCACGCTGGCCATCCTCGACGTGCATGGTCCAGGTGCCGGGGTAGGTGCGCGGCAGCGCGTCATCATCGTCGGTGCCGGAGGATGGCAGCCTGCTCTGCGCGGAGTGGGAGGAGCGCGGGGACCAGTCTTCGATGAGATCTACGTGGATGAGGAGGTCGAACCGCGTCGGGCCCGAAGGAGGCGCCACCCTGCGGTCCGGCAAAGAGAAGCCAACCATCTCCTCCACCCGACCGGTGCCCCGCAGAAGCTTCCAGTAGGTGTGCCTGGTGGGGATGAAAGACATGTCCCACACCCAGACCCAGCAGGCAAAGTCTTGGTGTGGCCGCGCTCCAGCGTGCGGCTGTCGAGCCAGTCGACTCACACCTTGTCGCTGAGCACCTCCTGCGCCCCCTCGATCGATGGACCAGTACTGCATGGGCATGTGCTCGATAACACAGCGGACATGCAGGTTGAAGGTGGTGAAGCCTGCATGATCATCCTCGCGCCAAGGCTGGATGGCGAGGTTGATGCCATCGACGCGCAGGGTGCCCGACGCACTGTGTTGGCATGGTGCCCCGGCTGGGTGAAGACGACGAGGAAGTCTTCAGGCTGGTGAGCAATGACCCGCAGCTGGTGGGGCGGGACGCAGAGCTGGGCCTCGAAGTCCCGCCCGACGGCCATCGGGGACGTGGCCGCCACCCCGTCCAAAGCGCGCAACGTCACCGTATGCTGCGTGAGGAAGAAGAAGCCCGCTCCACTTCCACTGAGGAGACCCCCACCTTGTGGCTGGTGCGGGGGCGGCGTGCAGGGTCAGACAGGCTCAGCTCAGCCATCGAAGCTGCTGGCGGGTGGGAGAGGGGCGGCTGGTGCGGCGGCGGAGGCGATGGAGGTGGCGGTGACAGTGGGGGGAAGTGCAGGCGGGAGTGCACCGGGGGACGAGGAGCAAGCGGACCTAGCCTAGCAGCAGCAGGGCCACTCGGGCCATTGCGAGGATTTTATGGACACTCATGGCCAAAATGTCTCGGGCGCTCGCAGATGATGCAATGGAGCGGATCACTACAGTCTTTCCGGCGGTGGAGCTTGCTGAGGGATCGAAAACAGCGGCCGCGGAAACGGCATAAGAAGGCATCCCGCCCACCGGCCACATTGAACGCAGCCCGGCGATCCTGGGAGCGGTGCGGAGGGGCCTGCTATTGTCCAGCAGATCGGAGGGGCGGCCGCTGTTCTTCTTGGAGGAGACAGCCGTCCATCCACCGTCCGGCCCCGAAGAGGAAGCACTGACTGTGGAGGGCGGGGAAACTATGATGGATTGGAGGCGACGGGTGGGGCACATCAAGATCCGCAGGATCTGCAGCAGAGGCAACTACGATGGATTTAAGGTGCGGAGCCGGTAGCTCCGGCGAATCCCCTCCGCAGCCGAAGAGCATTCACCGCGATGCAGGATTCTTGGCTGAAATGCCGGATCTGGGGCAGGGGAGGCGCCGCAGCTATGGAGCATGCTGGGGGTGAATGAGCCGTCTTCAGACCGAGGGGCGAATCCAGGTCTCCCGCAGCAGAGCCGCAGCTGGAGCCGGGCCGAGGGGAGCACGGCGTGCCCATGCCGCCGCGAGGGGGGAGGGGGCGAGGAGGCGCTGTGGGGTGGCCGCCGCGGCCGGAGCGGCCAGCGGCACAGGGGGGGAGGCGGGCTAGAGCTTAGTTGGTGTTTGAGAGATAGAGGAGTTTCTTCTTTCAATATAGAGGAGTTTCTTCTTTCAATATGTACATCAACGAGGGTGCCGGGGGCTTGAGTCCCAGTTGTACTTATGTCTCCATATGTATCTCTATATATAACCGCGAGTTGCTACGCACTTCATATACGACCAAGCCTTGTGATTGTTTAACACTAGCTATGTGCTCCTCTATGCTCTGTGTTTCTTGTGTACAGTATTCTTGGACAAGACTGTCAGACCACAAGCCATGCTCAATCATGACACCAGTCGCTGAGGATATATAACAGTGTCCCCGTCTTATTTTGCGTTGATAATTCTTACGGAATGAGTGGCTTCGGGAGAACCTATGACATAGCTTCGTCTTTGTTAACTACAAAAGTGATGCCACGGCCTGCTGACGGTGATCCATGATGACTGCTATGCAGGTTATCTTGTACATATTTTTTAGGTGTGTGGTGTCGATAGATGAGTAGCGGTGTTAGTATCTGTAGGCTCTGTTGACGGCGCCATCAACCATGTACTTGTGCTTTGCTGTGTCCTCATTGTACAGCAGAATCCTGTAGAAAAAGTCCCATCGTCCCTTTTCTGCCCGAATTAAGCAAGTGTGTTTTGCATGTCAGTAAGCTTGGTTTCCCTCCGATACATGGTTCACAAGTTGGATATATATTTGTCTTCACATACGGCACTTTTGATAGCTCGGCGTCTTGGTCACGCAGTTTTGCCAATATTGGCACCATCCTACTTGTTTGCAGGTTGCAGTCATAAAAAAGTCGCACAAATTGCTCTTCTTCGTGGGGCATGTGGCAGTCACTCTCAAAAACTTCACAAGGTCGGCCTCAGCCGATCTTCTTGTGAATTTCAGCTCACACACTCTAGTAGCAAGCCCAACTGCGTTCCCGAGAGGGGGCCCCTGAAATATTAGCAGGTTGGCGATATGCTGGAGATTGGCGTCATGCCGTCCTTCCTCCTCCTGATTTCTCCTCTTGATTCTTCTTCTTCCTTTTCTGATCCCCAACCGCTTCTCTAATCTGCCATATCCTTTTCTCTTGTTCCTTCGAGATCTCAACAATTCCCTTCTCTAATCTTCCTTATCCTTTTATCTTGTTCCTTTCAGATCTCATCAATTCCCCTGCTCCAACTAGTGAGGCTAGATCCTTTGTATCCAACCCATCAACCGATCTCTCTCCGTCTCATCTATATCAGCGGATTCCTTGATCGATTCTCGCTCACTAGCCTCTCTGCCTGCGCCCTTCCACCGCTGTGGCATCGCGCCTCCGCCACCACCGTCCGAGACTCCTACTGCCTCAACAGGATTTCTTGTGGTGCCGCCGGATTCCCGCGTCGAATAGGAAATCCTCCCCACCCCTCAGATCCGTCAGACTATCGGCCAAGTGCTGCTGGAGCGCCTTGGCCTCGTCCTTCTCGCTTGGCTAGGA
This sequence comes from Triticum aestivum, assembly GCF_018294505.1. Lineage (NCBI taxonomy): Eukaryota > Viridiplantae > Streptophyta > Magnoliopsida > Poales > Poaceae > Triticum > Triticum aestivum. Next base: position 607,142,092 of record NC_057806.1, read on the forward strand.
CAGCTAAAGGAACCAGTTTCTGAATTGGACAAAGAGCACGGCTGCTTCGAATAGGAGCAACACTTTCTGAAATTTGTGTCTGTGGAGAAGCTGAACTGGAGTTGTGATTGCCATGAAGCTCATTGGTTGGAACTGCCGTGGCATGGGCAAGGACCTCAGCAGCTCTACTAAGATGGAGTACCTCGCAAAATTGATGAATTCCACATGTGCTCAGGTAACTTTCGTATCTGAAATTAGAACATCAAGGTACGGTTCTTCTCATCTTAACTCTTGATTTAATAATAACGATAGCTTCGTAGTTCCATCTGTTGGTCGTTCTGGTGGTCTTTGGATACTTTGGTCTGATGAAGTTTGTGTCTCTGTCAAGTTCTCTAATCACTATATGATTTTAGCCCTTGTTGTCAATAAAATTACCAATGTGGAATTTGTTTTGGCTTGTGTTTATGGAGATCCCCATCATCGCCACACTAACCTAATTTGGGATCATATTCTAAATTTTGTTAATGATAACATAGGGAAGCCAATTGTTTGTTTCGGTGATCTGAATGATATCATGTGTGATACGGAAACTACTTCTCTCAATGTGAATAAGAACCGTATGCGTGCTGTCAATAACTATGTCAAGCAATGTGGTCTGTTTGATCTGGGGTTTAGTGCACCGGCTTATACTTGGACAAATATGCGGTTCTCCTCTAGACCTATCTTTGACAGGCTTGATCGTTGTCTTGCCAATGCAGATTGGTGTGTTATGTTTCCTAATACTAATGTTTTTAATTTACCAATCATTCATTCGCTGAGTGATCATGCACCTATTCTGATATCCACTGATTCTCAGTTTCGTAGGCCTAAACTACACTTTAAATTTGAAAATTGGTGGACTTTTGAGGAAGATTTCCAGGGCATTGCTAAAAATGCTTGGGACTCCTCGGTTAATAGACCATTCAATGTCAGAACCAATAACCTTGCAGGGACTTTGAAAAGGTGGTGCAAAAAGAAAAAACCTTTACAGCATCAACTTGATTGTATTCAGGATCAGATCAATGAGATTCAAATGAAGCCGGTGCATCTCCAAGACTATTCCCTTCAGGCAAGCCTAGTTGCCCAATATGAAGGTAATTTTACCAAGCTCATTGAATTTTATAGGCAACGTGCAAAAAAACACTGGGCGACCAAAGGTGACAGGAACACATCCTTCTTTCACAATGCTGTTCAAAAGCGTAAGCGTCGAAATCGCATAGTTTCTATTAAGGACACTCATGGTAATAATTTGTTTGATCCAGATGATATTGCCAAGGAGTTTGTTAATTATTTTAGAACTATTTTTTGCTCATCTTCTACTAATAATGACAGGCCCACTTTGGATACTACTTTGCCGCAAGATACAAACGACTTCACCTACTCGATCCCTGATAAACATGAGATATGGGAAATTCTCAAAGGCATGAAGAAGAATGCCTCTCCTGGACCTGATGGATTCAATGTGGGTTTCTACCTTTCGGCTTGGAGTTGGATAGGAGATGATGTGACCAATTTGGTAAGAAATTTCTACACCACGGGTATTGTTCCGCCTCATCTCAATGATACTCAAATTGCCCTCATTCCGAAGAAACTTGCTTCGCATCTGCCTTCTGACTTTCGGCCCATAAGTTTGTGTAATCTTGTTTACAAAATCATTGCTAAATCTTTAGCCAATAGGTTGAAAGGGCATTTGCCTGATTACATTCACCCCTCTCAGCAAGCTTTCATTGAAGGTAGGCGCATAAGCAATAATATTATTGTCGCCCAAGAAATTGCCCACTCATTCTCTCTTGCTTCTTGGAAGAGCCTTGATTTTATACTGAAAATTGACCTTGCCAAAGCTTTTGATAGAATTGAGTGGCACTTCATTGTCTCGACTCTTGCTCGTAAAGGTCTCCATGACCATTTCATAAAACTTGTTCATGCATGCATTTCATCCCCAACGTTTTCAGTGATCATTAATGGTCAATCTTTTGCAAAATTCAATAGTTCCAGAGGTATTAGACAGGGATGTCCTTTGTCACCGTATCTTTTTGTCCTTGCAGTAAATGAGTTATCTCTTATGTTACAGGATGCCTTGCAAGCTAATCACCTGACAGGTATTTCGCTTGGACCAAATTGCCCTCCTATTCACTCTTTGATGTTTGCAGATGACCTGATTGTTTGTGGCAAAGCTAATGCGCAGGAAGCTAATACTATCTACAGCTTTTAGACCATTTTTGTTGTGATTCAGGGCAAACTCCAAACTGGAGTAAATCTGGTATCTTATTCAGCAATAATGTTACGATGCAGGTTAAACAAGATATTAAGAGAATCTTTCCAGCTCCAGACATCGACAGTTCTTTCGTCCATTTAGGCCATCCACTTGTTTTACCTTCTAAAGATAGATCGGCTGCTTATAACTTTGTTTATGATAAATTCAAGTCCAAACTTAGCACATATAAAGCCAACAGACTCTCTCATGCGGCAAGATTAACTCTCATAAAATATGTTTTCTCTTCCATTCCTGTATATTACATGTCCAACATACTTTTTTCAAAAAAGTTCCTTGCTAAACTAACAACAATCATTAGGAACTTTTGGTGGACAGGTATTCAAGATGATCAGACTACTAGAAGCTTGTGCCTTAGGGTATGGGCTGATGTATGTATTGAGAAGAAAATTGGTGGTCTTGGTGTTAGAAATTTGCAGGCAATCAACCAAGGACTTGTTCTCTCGACGGCATGGAGATTGGCAAAAGAGCCGCAAAGTCAGCTAGCATTGATTCTCAAGGCAAAGTATCATCATGATACATCCATTTGGAGAGCCCGGCCGAACAAACCTAAATCTGCCTTTTGGTCTGCAATTCTAAAGGTAAAGCCTCTTCTAATCTCAGCCACAATTTGCCAAATTGTTGATGGTGCTAGTTCTATTTGGAGCTCGCCTTGGTTTTCCGGATGGGAAACTATTTATGATCATCTTATCATTCAGCAACAATCTTTTTCTTACCCTGCACAAGTTAAAGATCTTTGGATACCGGGTCAAAAGAACTGGAATGCAAACTTGATTAATTCTCTTTTCACTCCTGAATTGGCTAATACCATTCTACAAACTCCTATTATTAAGGCAAATGGTAAGGATATGTTGGTTTGGAAACTAACTCCTGCAGGTGAATTCTCTTCCAAAAGTGCTTACAAGCACTGCTTCAACAATCTTCAGCTTCCACCAAGGCAAAGGCCCAAAATTGTCCCTATGCAGGTCATTTCCCTTCTTAATCAGGTGTGGGAGGATAAGCAAATGGCACCAAGAGTTCAGACATTTGCTTGGAGGCTTCTTAGGAAAGCACTTCCTACAGGCAAGAGGGCAGGTAGGTACTCCAAACATATCAATGAAAACTGCTCTAGATGTGGACTATTAGAAGATGAAATGCATATGTTGTTTCTCTGTCCTTTTTCTAAAGCTGCATGGTTTTGCTATCCCTGGTTTATTAAAACGGAATCTCTGGCTGAAAATTATCATTCTATTCCTGATATGATTCGTGCTTTGATTACATCTCAACATCCAAAAATAAACTTGACTACTCTCTATACTTTTCTATGGTGTCTTTGGAAAGCTCGGAACGACTGTCTATTTTGCAGCAAATTATGCAAGCCTTCCCAGGTGTATGCTTCAGCAAATGCAATAATTGAAGCAACCAATTTAGAAGATAAGAACTTCGCTCAGCAACAAGAAAGCGATAAAGCTCAGGAGCAGTTGCAGGATTCTTCAACAACCACGCATACACATGACTGTAATAACCTTACAGGGAATGTCATCTTTTGCGACGCAGCCTGGGAGAGACGCACAGATTCAGAGCTGGGCCATGCTGGCTTAGGAGTAATCATCACCATGCAAGACAATCGGCACCTCCAACGACTACACGTCTCTGCGCTTTCGCCTCCAGTTTCATCACCCCTCCAGGCTGAGACTTATGGGCTGCTACTAGCTACTAAGTTAGCAGATCTTCTGCAGGTTCAGAACCCTCACTTTTGCACCGACTGCTCGGTGTTAGTTTCGGCGGCAAGGTCATCAACGGTATTTGCTGCTCCAGGATGTTGGGAGAACAGACCTCTCCTTGCAGAGATCCAAGCCTCTCCCTCTTTTAGTCGTAACAAGATCACTCACATCAACAGAAGCAACAATGTAAAAGCTGATCATCAAGCTCGATTAGCTTTGCGGATTCAGTCAAGGTCCTTAGCTCTTCGTTGCTTATGTACACAAGCAGATCAAGGTCAATGTCCCGGAAAGGACATAGTTTCTGGTTCTAGCATGAGTCCCTTCATGCTTCTTTCTGTAAAATGCACCTGATCATCAATAAAGTTTTCTTGTGTTCAAAAAAAAACTTCACAAGGTCATTTTTTTATGATGGGGTAGTTGTGCTCTTCTATAGACTTATCAACATGCTTCCAGGCCCGATTCTTGGTCAGCTTCAGCTAAGCAGGGCACTATGTCCTCTCCCCAGTTTGGCTTCTTAGTATTTTCTGTCTTCTTCTTGTTCTTTCCTACTTCCACATCATTTGTTGCTTTAGACTATTTCCGTCTAGCAAATGCATTTATCTTCTCTAACTTCCCTACTTTGCGCATTTGCGGGCATAGCCCTAGACCCGTGTACGTCGCACACCCCATGCACCCTAGTTCACTCGCGCCTCTGCTCTCGGAATCACTCCCCTTACACTGGTTTTCCTCCCCAAAATGACTCCAATCTCACAACTTAGTTGCCTCCCAAACTTGAGGTAATGAGGTTTGGTTTAGTGCCATGAGACCTATCTACAATGGCTTTGCGACAGGTGCCCATGTTGTCTTGGCTCTTCAACGCTTGATCTTTCCATTCTAGCTCTCCCCGGCGCTAGCACAATGTCGGTCTTTCAACACGAATCCATTTCCCGAAGAGCCCAACGGGGAAGACGAAGAAAGCGGTGACCCAATTGCTCGTCGTAGAACCAGCAAGCTGGCACCGCCCCCTCACAAATACACAAAGCAAAAACTGGTTTGCCCTCTACTGATATCGAAATAACCGCACGCATAGGAGGTACTATTCAACATGCAATGCTTCGAAGGACGACCAGGACATTCGCTTCGGTTGGCTACCAGTCCCCCTATCAGGCCTTAGCCCACCCAAAGAAGCACGAAAAAAATAAAGAGAAACAAACTTTAAAAATGTAGTCAAGATATTTCAAATGTTTTGAGAAAATAAAAAATATTCACAATTTTAGATAATTATCATGAATGTAAAAATATTTACGGATTTGAAAAAAAACTGCTCGGGAACTCCAAAAATGTTTTTAAGTTTAGAAAATGTCTCTAAATTTTAGAAAATGTTCCTCGCAATACAATCTTGAATTAAAAAAGTATTCATGAATCCGGAAAATGTTCTCGGATTACAAAAGAAGTTCCCCAAAATTCAGAAATGTTCATAAATTTAAAAATATTTATCAATTTAAAAAATGTTCATGAATCTCAAGATTTGGTTATCGATCAATATAGTAGCGCCCACGTAAATGTGTGAATAAAAATCCAACCGTAGCCCACAATCGATCCACTTCCTGACATGTGGGGCCACAAGTGCAAAACCCACCTTATACTGGGCGACGGTCGGCGCCCGCAAGACACAGGCTGCGGCACTCGGGAGATTGCCAGATGTGTGCGTGGCTGTGTGCACGTGCAAGAGTTAGGTCCGAAGGCATCGATTTGAGCCAACCAGCTTGTGCCTGGGCCTTTGTGGCTTCATGTTTGGACTCAAAATGAAATACGTATTGATAAATCTTGCAGAAGCCACACGTAAAACGCACTTCTGAATCCAGCTTGCACCCCTAAAAAGTTTCAATTTAAACTAACGCTTACTCCCACTAACCAGTGGGGTCCACCATGAGGCCAAAGCCTGGATCGCTCACGGCTCCCTATTTCCAGGGAGCTTAGTATCTCCTGTGATGCGAGATGCTAATTGCTAGAAAAGACAAATATATAAAACATAGTGCTGTATCACCCGGGCATTATCTGGTCAGGTAGAACCTGCATCACTCAGGACACTGCCTCGAATGAAAATATACCTGGACATGATCAATCAAATGTTGGATTTTATTCATGTGCCGTGCAACATCGCTATACGATACTACTACTATATATACGTATCCGTGCACGCACAAGGGATGCATCCACGTTAACAGACTATGGGCGTTTAGACGACGAAACCGGTCGACGCGTCTGACACCATGATCACGCGCCAGGGGTGCAGCCCCGGCGGCCAAGGCGCCGTGCCGTGTATGGTAGGAGATCGAGACGTCAGGCCTGTCCCTTCTGATTTGGAGTGCTGCATCGCGCTCCGTCCAGCCCACCACCTCCGGCCACGACACCTTCGTGCGGCCGGCGACGGCACCCGCGGGCTCACTTCTCCCCATTTTGCCCTGTGGTACTGAAACTTCCCTTGACTTGTGGCTGATAATATGCAAGTATGCAGTAAGCCACATTTGATGATACTTTATAGGTGTAGGAGTAAATTACTTCCACACAAGAGGTGGTAAGATGATGGATTAAAGGATGCCAGGTTGCATCACGGACACCGCCGTCCTGTATTGGCTCATGGCCAGCGTCGGTTACTAGGAGAGGAGAGCATGCAGCTTTTCTCATTCTCCTTTCTTTCTAGGAAAAGCAGGAAGAAACTTGATGACTCAGTGCAGACTAGCGAGCCCGTGGACTATCGTACATCGAAAATAGCCCAGCACGTGTTCTTCAGATTGGTCTCTTCTATTACCCAACCCACCGATCATCATTCATAACTGCGGCCGTACGTACTTTGAGGTATCAACGTGGCAGCGAGAGACTAGAAATAACTTCACCGTACTCACCATACAACAGGCCTTTTTCACTATTCTGACCCTTTGAACGAACTTTGTCACAAAATGAACTCGACGTGAAAGTATTTCACGATCTAATCTTTTTACCAACGCCACAGCCCGCGGCGTTTTTACTCAACATAGAAACGCCGAGGTAGCTAGCGTCTCTGATCAAATAAGAAACGCCGAGGTAGCTAGCGTTGCGAACCAGGTAAGAAACGCCGAATGAGCTGGCGTTTCTGGCCATCATAGAAACGCCAAGGAACCATGGCGTTGCTGCCCTTTTTCATGTGCATGTGGAATATGGATGAACAGCTTAATTAATAAGACTAATTAATTATGACCAAAGAGGGCAGCAACGACATGGTTCCTTGGCGTTTCTATGATGGCCAGAAACGCCAGCTCATTCGGCGTTTCTTACCTGGTCCACAACGCTAGCTACCTCGGCGTTTCTTCTTTGATCAGAAAACGCTAGCTACCTCCGCGTTTCTATGTTGGGCAGAAACGCTGCGGGCTATAGCGTTGCTAAAAGGGTCAGATCGTGAAATACTTTCACGTCGAGTTCATTTTGTGACAAAGTTCGTTCAAAGGGTCAGAATAGTGATTTCGGCCCTTGGGCCTTGTACAATGGAAGATGCTTAGAGAGGTGCTTAGAAAAATAAACTAGGTTTTTCTGAAGCACTGGTGCCTATTTCTATAGAAGAGACGCTTAGTTAAGCGTCTACCCTGTACAAATAAGCACCGGTACTTAAGGAAATCCTGGTTTATTTCTCTAAGCACCTCTCCTAAGCATCTCCCATTGTATAAGGTGCTTAAGGAAATCCTGGTTTATTTCTCTAAGCACCTCTCCTAAGCATCTCCCATTGTACAAGGCACCTTAGAAGAGGTGCTTAGAGAAATAAACCAGGATTTCCTTAAGCACCGGTGCTTATTTATACAGGGTAGACGCTTAACTAAGCGTCTCTCCTATAGAAATAGGCAGCGGTGCTTCAGAAAAACCCGGTTTATTTTTCTAAGCACCTCTCTAAGTATCTTCCATTGTACAAGGCCTAAGGGCCGAAATCACTATTCTGACCCTTTGAACGAACTTTGTCACAAAATGAACATTGTACAACCTCACAGAGTCCCTGACCACTAGGCAATAGCCATATGTATCATCTTCGCAGCTCTGTGCTTCAAATAGTTCACACGCACGAACGTATATTTGTGGAAACAATTCTCGCGACCTGAAATATTAGCATCCGATACTAAACCCACATCTTAATTAGATTTTTCCATTCGATAAGCGTGTGAAGAAAGAGTCACTTGGTTGATGTTGATACAACTGTGGTGCACCCAATGCAAGCACGGCTTCGGAATGAGTGGCATCATGAAGTTATCTTTTAACTTTCTCATTGTACTCGTCAAAAGGTGCCCATGCAGCGAGATGTTAGTCCGACACAAGCGCTGCGAATCATGTGACGACAGCAGCCCTTGATACTAATGCTACCAGATTAGAAAACAAAGCACACACTAGCAATTAGCAGCAAGCTGCGCCCACTGCCGGTCTGCTAGCACCGCCGTGCTGCGCTCCCTGGCCTAAGCACGACACGTCAAGGAAACAGGCCTGCCCACTGGCACGTTTAGTCCCACTAGCCAGCCTGATTTTGGGCCTACTTAGGATGTTGTATGGTCTAATATATAAATAAATTCTAGAAAAAAAAGTGTAAACGGATCATGTCGTGCCGGCACTCGTGCCCCAACGTCGCGGCCCAGGCATGGCCATAGGCCAGCCACGTGCGGGAGCAGCTAGTTAAAAAGCGCTCCTTCGGGAGCCTTGCAACGATCAGCGCTACTTGACGTGCTCTCAGCCATTCGCCACGTGTTACACTCTGGGTGCTTTCTTCGAATTTTGTTTTTTTTCGCACGTGTTTTCGGCTTTTTAAACGGTTTTTTCGAGGTTTTTTTACGTTCTGGTTTTCCATCAGTCTTCCATAGCTTTTTAAAAAAATTGCACGAAAAAACACGCTTTTCCCTTGCATGAGAGCCACGGTTTTGCTTTCGCGAAAGTGACGTCCGTGCCTCTTGGAAATGGCAAAAAAACGCGTTTTTTGTTTTTTTTATTTCACGAGAGTCACTGTTTTGCTTGTGCGAGAGGCATGGGTGTGCTTTCGCGAGAGTCACGGCCGTGCCTCTCGAAAAAAAAATGTGTATTTTGTTTTTTCCCTTCGCGAGAGTCATAGTTTTGATTCCGCGAGAGGCACGGTTGTGCTTTAGCGAGAGTCACGGCCGTGCCTCTCAGAAACGAAAAAAAAACATGTTTTCCATTTTTTCTTTCGCGAGAGTCATGGTTTTGCTTCCGCGAGAGGCACGGTTGTGCTTTTGCGAGAGTCACAGCCATGCCTCCTCGGAAACAAAAAAAACGCGTTTTCTCTTTTTCTTTTTCCGCGAGAGTCACGGTTTTGCTTTCGCGAGAGGCACGGTTGTGATTTCGTGAGAGGCACGAGCGTGCCTCTTTCGAAAAGGGAAAATAATTTGTGCTCCCGGTTCGGTTTTTTCGTCCGTTTTTTTCAGGAAAAAAGTTCATCAAAACCTATCAACATGGGATCTACTTTTAAAGATCTCGATGCGAGGAATCCAACAGTGAAAGCGGTTCGAGATTTGGACGCACGATTTGAAAGATAAAACATTTTGAATAAACGGATCTACGAAAAAGGGAAAAGTTTCAGGTTGCAACAAGTGGCGCGCTGCATGTGCGCCAGCTGTCGCAAACAGAAAAGTTGAAGTGATCTTTGCAACGAGTACTGCTCAACTAGTGATTTCGGCCACGGGCTGGCACGACCCGATTATAAGCATGCCGGGCCAGGCCAACCACGAGTTGGGCACGCAGGCTATTGGGTCATCATACACGGACAGGTCCATTTGGCTACCTTTCGGCATGACGTAAAGAAAGGGCTCATTGTGTACAGTACAACCCATAGGGTCATCCGTCCTGTCTTCTTCGTTCTGCGCTCAGTCCCCACTCCAACCAAGATCCCTAATTTCGCCATGGCTGCGGCGTAGGGACAACCAGCAGACATTTTTGTGCCTCCTCCGAGTTTGCAGCCTTCTTCTCCCTACCACCATCGTTGCATATGAACACAAGCGCCCACCGTCTCTCTGTCTCCTCCCTCGTACTGCAGTAATCCCAAACCAAAGAAAATGGTTGGAGGCCGCTGCACGGATGCCTCCGCCAAGACGGAGCATCCGCCCCATGCAGGTGGCGGCTTCAGCAGCAACCTTCTGCGCAACCATGACATCGCGCTCCTGGAGGACTTCCGGCTGCACGCCTCCAGGACTTCTAACCATTGGGTCAGCCACGCCATAGGTCAAGGCGAGGCATGGCCTTGCTGGCTCAAAAGGTTGCATCTCTTCAGCGTGCTTAATCTGAAGCTGACAGATCTTGGGAGCCTCATCAGCTTCCGCTGCCATGCTCTGGAGGACTTGCAACTGAGAAACTGCAACTTTTTGCTCACCAGAAATGCTAAGATAGTCTCCTCCTCGCTCAAGAATTTGGCTGTTGTCGATGTGTACTACATGGTGCATGACGATGAGATTTTTTTCGTTGATTATAGAGGCTCCTCCTCTTGTTTCTCTACGCCTGGACGGGGAGCTTAAACACATTGTTGATATGACTGAACCACATACCGTGTTGTCTCTTGTCGACGCGTCGATTCAGCTTCCGAGGGTCGAGAGGCGCGTGAATCACCAACCGGGCATAGTTGGTGCACTGTCTAATGTGACAACCTTGCGCTTGTCGAGCCTCATCAGCTTCCGCTGCCATGCTCTGGAGGACTTGCAACTGAGAAACTGCAACTTTTTGCTCACCAGAAATGCTAAGATAGTCTCCTCCTCACTCAAGAATTTGGCTATTGTCGATGTGTACTACATGGTGCATGACGATGAGATTTTTTTCGTTGATTATAGAGGCTCCTCCTCTTGTTTCTCTACGCCTGGACGGGGAGCTTAAACACATTGTTGATATGACTGAACCACATACCGTGTTGTCTCTTGTCGACGCGTCGATTCATCTTCCGAGGGTCGAGAGGCGCGTGAATCACCAACTGGGCATAGTTGGTGCACTGTCTAATGTGACAACCTTGCGCTTGTCGCATTTTGCGGTCATGATATATTCTTCTTCTTCTTGACATACCCTTTTATTCAGTTTGCATCTCCTATATCTGCAACAATTTAAGGATAAGAAATGATTGCCTGGGTTTCAGTTGTTGTACTATGTGACTCGTGAGGATCTTCCTATATTCAAGTTTGAGAACCTGAGAAGCTTGTTTCTAAATGAGTGTCATATCATCGATGACTTCCTCAGGCTACAGCAATACCTACACAACTCGCGTAACCTGAAGAAACTCACTTTGCGCTGTTGCAAGGTGCTCCTGAAGGAAATATGCCCTAGAAGCAATAATAAATATGTTATTTATATTTTCTTATATCATGATAAATGTTTATTATTCATGCTAAAATTGTATTAACCGGAAACTTAGTACATGTGTGAATACATAGACAAACAGAGTGTCCTGATGAACGGGATCACATCATTAAAGAATGATGTGATGGACAAGACCCATCCGTTAGCTTAGCCTTATGATTGTTTAGTTTTATTGCTATTCATTTCTTCATGACTTATACATGTTCCTCTGACTATGAACTTATGCAACTCCCGAATACCGGAGGAACACCTTGTGTGCTATCAAACGTCACAACGTAACTGGGTGATTATAAAGATGCTCTACAGGTGTCTCCGATGGTGTTTGTTGAGTTTGCACAGATCGAGATTAAGATTTGTCACTCTGTGTATCGGAGAGGTATCTCTAGGCCCTGTCGGTAATACACATCACTATAAGCCTTGCAAGCAATGTGACTAATGAGTTAGTTGCGGGATGATGTATTATGGAACGAGTAAAGAGACTTGCCGGTAATGAGATTGAACTAGGTATGATGATACCGGCGATCGAATCCCGGGCAAGTAACATACCGATGACAAAGGGAAAGACGTATGTTGTTATGCGGTTTGACCGATAAAGATCTTCGTAAAATATGTAGGAGCCAATATGAGCATCGAGGTTCCACTATTGGTTATTGACCAGAGATGTGTCTCGGTCATGTCTACATAGTTCTCAAACCCGTAGGGTCCGCGCGCTTAACATTCCATGACGATTTGTATTATGAGTTATGTGATTTGATGACTGAAGTTTGTTTGGAGTCCCGGATGAGATCACGGACAGGACGAGGAGTCTCGAAATGGTCAAGGGTAAAGATTCATATATTGGAAGGTTGCATTTGGACATTGGGATGCTTCCGAGTGGTTCGGGCATTTTTCCAGAGTACCGGGAGGTTATCGAAACCCCCCGGAAGAAGTATTGGCCTATTGGGACCTATTGGAAGAGAGGAGAAAGGCCACGTGAGAGGGGCGTCCCCCCTTGCCCAAACCGAATTGGACTAGGGGAAGGGGCCGGCCCCCCTCTTTCCTTCACCCTCTCTCTCCCTTCCCCTTTTCCCTCTCCGGTGGAAGGAAGAAGGGGGGATCCTACTTGGACTAGGAGTCCAAGTAGGACTCCCCCCTTTTGGCACGCCCCCTTAGGTCGGCCACCTCCTTCTCCGCCCTTTATATACGAAGGCGGGGGGCACCCCAAAGGCACAACAGACATCTCTTAGCTGTGTGTGGTGCCCCCTCCATAGTTTACCACCTCGGTCATATCATCGTAGGGCTTAGGCGAAGCCCTACGCCGATAGCTTCATTATCCCCGTCGCTACGCTGTCGTGCTGACGGAACTCTTTCTCGTTCTCAATTGGATCAAGAGCTCGAGGGATGTCATCATGCTGAACGTGTGCAGAACACAGAGGTGCCGTATGTTCGGTACTTGGATCGGTTGGATCGTGAAGACGTTCGACTACATCAAGCGCGTTACTAAACGCTTCCGCTTTCGGTCTACAAGGGTACGTGGACACACTCTCCCCTCTCGTTGCTATCCATCTCCTAGTTAGATCTTGCGTGATCGTAGGGATTTTTCTGAATTACTACGTTCTCCAACAGCTCCTATGCTTTCTTTCATGATCTATTACCATATCTCAATTTAGTCCGTATATTAATTCTTTTATGTTGTTCAACAGGTCTTGGATTATAGGCATAACAAGGAGATGAGAGAACGCCTGTAGAAATCTTCTGATGACCTGGTGGATTTGAACTATGAGAACCTTCAGCTTAGTGAAATCATATACCGATATGGTGATACTTCTGTCGACCTACTGGTGAAGTTTTCAGTGGGCATGCGGAGGAATCTACCAAACAACAAGATCGAACTCACTAAAATTGATTAGCAGAACTGTTTGTCAAATAAAGCATTGTTAGAATAATCCGAGGCCCTCCGTCGATCTACTGAGGACCAAGCAATCACACAAGTATGACACCGAGATTTGTTAACGAGGTTCACCATCATGGCTACATCCCCGGGGCCTGACTACGGGCGCTCCTCCCCGTGAGACCGTCACAATACCGCACCCCGGCCGCCCGGGCGCCGACACACGCCACCGGCTTCCCCGCGTGCCCGTGCTATTATGTTGGCATAGGTTACATCGTGTGTCTACCCACACTATATATGAGAGGCCTAGGATACAAGTGTCCTATTAGGACACAACTTCTACCCTGTCTACACAAAGTCCAAAACCAAGTCCAATTGTAACCTACCTTGTACAATAATATTTGACACAATTCTAACAAACTCCACCTTGACGAATATTCTTCACCATCTTGAATTCATCCATGCGTTGAACCTCCATATACATTGGACTTGAGATACGCCATGAGCACCACTACTACTCCCAGACTTCATGTGACTCCACCTGCAACTGTAGTCCCTTCTTGTCTTCTTCACAGTCAACACTTGAACAAAATTAAGTTCCTCATTACTCTACCTTGTGCTTACAACTTCCGGAGAATCCGTTCAATGCCATCACACACCGACCACGTTGCTTGTAGTCATCCCGAGTCAAATTCGCAGTTATCTCACCCTTTTTCCCGGATAGTCTCTGACATGTCCCATAGCTATAGCACTCCGCCTCCTTCTGCCTCGTCATCCGCACTTTGCCATGTGCACTGAACACAACAGAATATATGGCCATGTACTCTCTCAGCTTTTGACAATTTTAAACTCTCCGCCACTTTCTCAGATTCTCCATGGTCAACTCATGTCCATCTTCCGGCACCGATAGACCCAGTCACCAACTTGAATCCGATACTTGTCAACACTACTTCAACACCCCCTGCACAATTTGTCTGGCCACATGTCTGACCACCAGTGCCTTGGCCTGTCGCTGTGTCCCGTGCTTACCGCACGCCTCGCCGCTATCACCGCGTCGATCCTCTGCTGTCCTGGTCGAGTCTCCCGGGTAGCTAGCCCCCATTGCCTCAACCCCCACTACAGAGAACCATCGATCATCACCGACCGATGCCGAGTATCACGTCTCCATTAGACCGCTGGGCCCCAGTCCAATCCGCGTGTCTCTCGCTATCCCGCTGAAATAGGCTTCGACTCTTCGAATTCTTACGCCGTAGCCCCTCCATCAGCTTCCGTCAGACTCCAGCTCCACCTTCAACATGATTCCATGGTGGTTGTACATGCCACCCTCCCGCGCCCTGTCGACTCCAAACTCTCATGTGCACCGTCTTGAATCAACCCTGCGCAATAGTCTGTCGAAGCCGCACAAGCCCTCAAGCCTGCACCACGTGTTTCCACACCCCAGAAGTCGGCCACCATCAGCATCACGCTCCTATGTCGTCGTCGCTGAAATCACCGCCGTCTTCTGCTTTGACCGACATCCCCGTCGATCCGTCAAACAGTCCAGTCTGACCCAGCCGAATTATCCGACTGCAACCATGCCCCACCCTGCGTCGTGTCCGCCCGCACATCTCCGTGCATTGCTTGACGCCCTGTGTATACATGATCTGCCACGATGCACTTCAGGCTTCCCAAATCATCTCCCGCGAATTCTCATTCATCACATAATACTTCCATCTTACCTTGCTTGACTTCCCGCAACGACTTCAAACATCCCTGTTGTACTAATATATTTTTCATCTTGTCCACCATAACGGCCAACCCATGAAAAATAACCAAGCTGCAATACTTCCCGTGCATGTGCCGAAGTACTAAGCAAAGAGACAAATTTAATCCAAGCCATGCTCCACGTATTGCTCCTTCCACGCAGAACACCCGATGCCTTTTTTGTAATTGCTGCCAAAGCGTCATCTGATGGGTTTTTCTCTCTTTGATGAATTTTCCTTCCGCCAATTGATTTGCTGCCTTCGTACACGTTGCTCATCTTTTTTTTCAAACAAACAAATCTCATGCTATGATGCTACCCAGATCAGCTCTTCCACGCCTCTAGCCATGGGCACCACAGCGCACGCAAGAACCTTCTGTACGGGCCACACAGCTCCGCAGGCCTCCTGCAACTAGTAGCACACAGCTCCTAGGGCCTCCCGTGAGTACACCTGGTATTCGGCCAGCCTGCCCCGGCGGGGCCTTTAGCATCCACGTGCGTGCACGGACTATGAACCAGCACGCTCGCCACACGTTGCTGCTCCTGCTGCCGCCTGCACCACGCGACTTGGTCCTGCCGACAGATGCCGAACTGAATACGCATAGGACTACCGCTGCTGCCGCCGCTAGTTGCCCAACTGTATCGAACGAATCCGATCAGCCCCGATACTCTGCCTCCACATATGTTACGCCGCCGCTGCAAACCGATCTGCATCCTCTGCCTGCTTCCGATTGCTTCTTGTTGTACTCGGCGACTCCCGTGATTGATTTTCTGCCTGTACATGTTTCTGTCGCGACGACCTCCCGTACAGATCACATCGATCCGCGTCGAGCTTTCCTCCTCTAAATCGACAACCGCGACCTTCGATTGAACCTTCCTCATGATACCACTTGTTAGAATAATCCGAGGCACTCCGTCGATCTAATGAGGACCAAGCAATCACACAAGCATGACACCGAGATTTGTTAACGAGGTTCACCATCATGGCTACATCCCCGGGGCCTGACTACGGGCGCTTCTTCCCGTGACACCGTCACAATACCGCACCCCGGCCGCCAGGGCGCCGGCTCCCGCGCGTGCCCGTGCTATTATGTTGGCATATGTTACATCGTGTGTCTATCCACACTATATATGAGATGCCTAGGTTACGAGTGTCCTATTAGGACACAACTCCTACCTGTTAGGTTGATCTCTCCACCGAGTGGGCTCAACGGCCCATCGGGCCCTGATCTATTCGCGCCCTGATCGGGGGCGCCCAACCGTTCTATGGTTGGTGGGCCCCTGTGACCTGTGATATATAAAGAGGTGGGGGCCGAGGCACACGGTACGAGGTTCACCGCGCCGCCAGACTCCCCACCGATATCCCCTTCCGATCTAGGGCAATCGCAGTGCTCACGGGAAGCACCACTGCCACCTCTCCATCTCGATCTCTCTGCTACCACCGGCCTTTACTTCACCATGGCCGGCTCTGGATCGAGCTCATCCGCACCCAAGGAAGGTAGGTGACCGGAAAGATCTAGCCTACATCGATCCAGTGGATCTAACAATGGTATCAGAGCCATCTTGGTTAGATGTTTTTCGGTAAAAAGATAAAACAGAAAAGAAAAGGAGATCCCTACCCCCAAGAACCCTAGACAGGGCAAAGTAAACCACCGGATTTTGGCCTTGGGCCTCACCGACAAAGAGCGCCGCTGCACGGCCGCGCCTGTTCCTCTCGATCCCCACACGCATCGGCAAGCCGAGGTGCGGGGACGAAGAACCACCAGAGCTTGCAATTGCTCGCGGAAAAGAAAGGAGAAAGACAAAAAAAGCAGGGGGTTAGCACCGCGGCCAAATCCCTCGGCGGCAGCGCGCTCACCGCTAGGGAGGACGCGCGACCGACGAGGAGGATAGCCACGGCACGATCTGGCCGCGCTCTTCCTCTCGCTGAAAAGAAAAGGGGTAGCCTTTCTGTTTTCTCTCTCTCTCTCTCATGGAATGGAAGGGGAAAAGGGAAGGTGGCTCTCGCGCAGTGCGGTGGCTGCACGCCGTCGCCGGCGGAGCCCCAACCCGGCTACAGGGGAGCAGAGGAGGCCCCACCGCGTCGCTCTCTCTCTGCCACAGGAGCAAGAAAAGGGAAAAAAGAAAGGGAGAGGCGCGCGCGGCGCGGTGGCTCTCGCCGCCGTCGCCGGCGGCCGGGGCGGTCGGCCGAAGCGCTGCAGATCTTCTCTGCCTTGCCGCAGAGAGAGAAAGGAATGGAGCAAGAGATGCAGAGAGCGGCGCAGGGGAGGAGAAGAAAATGACTAGGGTTTCCCCCTCCTGCGGGCGCCGGCTCGTTTTGTTCGACAGAGAAGCACGGGCGATCGTCCGATCCCGTTCGACGGTCCCGATTGAAAACCTAAGCCCTCCGCGGGCCTATTGGGCCGAGAGGGAAGGACTGGCAGCAGTCCAGGCTGGGCCGAGGCCGCCAGCCGCGGGCGCCACCACGCGCGCTGGGACGTTTTCGGCCAGGACAGGTGCGCACAGTGCGCGAGCAGGCCATGGGCCGGGCGAGAGAGCAGGCCGGCGCTGTGCTGCTGCTATTTTCTGTTTTTTAAAGAATAGAAAATTTCCAGAAAAAGAAAAGTTCATGTATTTTATAAAGTAAAAGTTCCTGTAGAACTAAAAAAGTTCATGATTTTTATTCGGTCATAGAAAAGTTTCCGTAAAAAGTAAAAAGTTTGTGAATTTTTATTCATGTTTTTCCGCTACGTAAATAAATAATTAATTCTTTTACACAGAAAATAAAAGTTTATATAGTATTAAGTTTTTAAGAGCATGTTAAAGTGATTATTAAAATGAATATGATTATGTTATTTTTTATGACCAACGTTGTTTAATAACATGATCATGTTTTATTATTGAAATTTAAAGGTGCATTTATTTCTAATATTTTGCCCAACAGTAATATAGATTTAATTGCATAGACAATTATATGTTTAATTTGACCAACGTTAGATTAATGCATATGATTGTTATATTGATGTCACTTAAATTGTGATTTCAGGAGGCTTTCACTTGATGAGTTGCCTAAAAGAAGTTCCGACACTCAGAGGTGACAACCACACTGAGTGGAGGAAGAAAGTTGAACTGGCATTTGTTTGTGCTGATCTGGACTGGGTTCTGGATGAACCACAACCGGTCAGACCTACAGAGCCAGTAAGAGAGACTACTGAGGATGATGCTGCATGGGCTAAAAGGAAAGGGGATTATGCTCCTTTGGAGATGTCTTACATCATAGCCAACCAAAAGTGTGTTAATGCAAATAAAAAATGCATGGCCTTTATAAAGAATACCATTGAGAGCACCATTGTGGGCTCCATTGCAGAGTGCACTTCAGCAGTTGAGTTGCTGACAAAGATAAAGAGCCAGTTCACTGGCTCTTCAAAGATATATGCCACCCAGGTGTTAAAACAACTTGTGACAGAACAATACACATGTGGTGGAATAAGAGAGCACATCCTGAGGATGAGCAATATGGCAGCAAAGTTAAAGCCTATGGACGAGGATCTGGAGATCAAACCAAAGCTCCTGGTCCACCTTGTCATGGCTTCACTGCCAAAGGAGTTTGAAACTTTTGTTGTGAATTATAATATGTCACCTGGAACATGGGACATAGAAAAGACAATTGCTATGTGTGTCCAAGAAGAGGACAGACTAAAAGCTTCACATGGTGGAACACTCAACTATGTGAAGGATCATAAGAAAAAGAACTACAATCAAAACAACAAAAGTTCTCCTTCAAAGCCACAAGGAAAAGCTCCCTATCAGCATCAGCGTCAGCAACAGTCTTTCCCAGTGGACAAAGACACTTGTCTCCACTGTAAGCAGACCGAGCATTACAAGAAAGACTGCCCTGTTTGGCTGAAGTCCTTAATGGCAAAGCAAGGTAACAACATTGTTTCCTTAGTAAATGAATCCTTGTACACACAGTTTTCGAAATCTACTTGGTGGATTGACTCAGGGGCAACTATTCATGTTGCAAATTGTTTACAGGGATTCCATTCGACCTGGACTACGCTAAGAAGAGAAGGAGGCATTGAAGTAGCCAATGGAATAAAAGCAGAAGTTGAAGCTGTCGGCGACATCTCCTTGGAGTTAGCTGATGGATTGAAGCTTCTACTTAGAGATGTTCTTTATGTTCCTTCACGTAATAGAAACTTAGTTAGCGTTTCATGTTTGGACAAAGAAAATTATGAGTGTTATTTTGGACATGGCAAGTGTGCCATGTGGTATAATAATGCTTATGTTGGTAATGCTTTACTACATGATGAGCTTTATCTGTTATCACTTCGTGAAAAAGTGCATTCTGTATGCAATGTGAATGAACATGTTTCCGCGTCGAATAAAGAACAAAAGAAAAGAAAGAGAACATTCGACTCATTGAAATTATGGCACTGTCGCTTGGGCCATATTTCGAAGGGGAGAACAGAAAGATTAGTCAAAAGTGAAATTCTTCCACAGTTAGAATTCTCAGACTTAGAACAATGTGTAGATTGCATTAAAGGAAAGTATATAAAACAAATCAAAAAGGTGCAATCCATAGCTCAAGCACACTAGAAATCATCCACACCGACATTTGTGGACCATTTCCGGTGAAAAGTGTGGATGGATATGACTCGTTCATAACATTCACAGATGATTACTCTCGCTATGGTTATATTTATCCAATCAAAGAAAGATCTGAAGCGTTGGATAAATTTAAAATATTCAAAGTTGAAGTTGAAAATCAGCATGATAAAAGAATAAAGATAGTAAGGTCCGACCGTGGGGGAGAGTACTACGGTCGGCACACTCCATATGGCCAAGTCCCTGGACCTTTTGCAAAGTTCTTACAGGAGACTGGCATAATTGCCCAGTATTCAATGCCGGGTGAACCTCAGCAAAATGGAGTAGCTGAAAGGCGCAACCGTACACTTATGGATATGGTGCGCAGCATGATGAGTTATTCCAACTTGTCATTGGAATTATGGATGGAGGCGCTTAAAACCGCCATTCACATTATTAATAGAGTACCAAGCAAGTCGGTGCCCAAAACACCGTACGAGCTATGGGCAGGAAGGGTACCCTCCCTACAACACTTCAGGGTGTGGGGGTGCCCTGCTGAGGCCAAAATGTTTAATCCAAACATTGCAAAGTTAGATCCCAAAATAGTAAGTTGCCACTTCATTGGCTATCCAGACAGATCAAAAGGTTTTTGTTTTTACTGCCCAGATAGATATACAAAGTTTGTAGAAACGAGACATGCAGTCTTCTTTGAGGACGAAATGATGAGGGGGAGCTTGGTATCTCGAAAAATTGATCTTGAGGAGAAGAGGGTGCATGCACCTAATCCGATGATTCAGGAGCCATTTTTCTCACTACCAGTTGCAACTCCACCCATGACAACCTTGGGGGTAGACCCGGAACCTGTCCGTCAGGAGCCGACTGAACCCGTTGTTGAGCATGAAAGGGAGGTGCAACAGCAAATTTTAGAAGAAGTGCCAGAAGTTGAGGCACAGAACGTGCCAGAAACTGAGGCCCTAAGAAGGTCTACAAGACCAAAAAAGTCAGCTATTTCTACTGATTTTAAAGTTTATAACACAGAAACGGTTCATATGGAAAAAGATCCCACCTCATATGAAGAAGCCATGAGAAGCCCTCATTCATCGATGTGGATGAAGGGAATGGAAGATGAGATGAAATCGATGAGTTCCAAAGATGTTTGGGACTTAGAGGAAATTCCTAAAAGAGCCAAAACAGTAGGCTGTAAATGGGTCTACAAAATTAAGTATGACTCTAAAGGGAATATAGAAAAGTATAAAGCATGACTCGTGGCAAAAGGATTTACACAAAGAGAAGGGATAGATTACAATGAGACATTTTCTCCAGTCTCATGTAAGGATTTCTTCAGAATCATAATGGCATTAGTTGCTCATTTTGATTTAGAATTACATCAAATGGATGTTAAGACGTCATTTCTGAATGGTGATTTAAAAGAAAATGTCTACATGAAATAGCCTAAGGGTTTTATCATGGAAGGCAAGGAAAATATGGGATGCCGCCTGAAGAAATCCATTTATGGATTAAGACAAGCCTCTCGGCAGTGGTATCTAAAGTTTAATCAAACGATTAAAAGTTTTGGATTTAAAGAAAATATTGAGGATAATTGCATTTATGCAAAGTTTAAAAATGGGAAATATATTTTCCTAATCTTGTATGTGGATGATATCCTGCTTGCTAGTAGTGATGTTAGTCTACTACAAGAAACAAAGAAATACTTATCCTCAAATTTTGACATAACAGATCTTGGTGAAGCATCATATGTTTTGGGCATATAAATTCACCGAGATAGGAACAATGGAGTCTTAGGACTATCGCAGAAAGCATATTTAGAAAAGGTTCTTAAAAAATATAACATGCATGCGAGTAAAGCCACACCTGCTCCTATAGTCAAGGGCGATAGTTTTGGGAAATTCCAATGTCCCAAGAACCAGTACGAGATCGATCAAATGAAAGCAGTACCATATGCTTCGGCAGTTGGCAGCTTACAGTATGCACAAGTGTGCACTCGCCCTGACTTAGCTTTTATCACCGGGGTACTTGGTAGATATCAAGAGAATCCAGGCATGGAGCACTGGAAGATGGTAAAGAAAGCATTGTGTTATGCGCAAGGCACGAAGGACTACATGCTAATATACAGGAGAAGTGAATCCCTAGAGATAAAAGGGTATTCAGACGCAGATTTTGTGGGGGACAAAGATGATAGAAAATCCGCGTCAGGATACGTCTTCACTCTCGCTGGGGGAGCTATTTCGTGGAAAAGCTCCAAACAGTCAATAGTTGCATCATCCACGATGTATGCAGAATCCATAGCATGCTTCGAAGCCACGGGGTAGGCGATATGGCTAAAGAAATTTGTACCCGACTTGAAAGTGGTAGATTGTATTCACAAGCCACTAAAGATGTACTGCGACAACCAACCCGCAGTATTTTACGCTCACAACAACAAGTCGAGTAATGCTGCCAAAACAATAGAGATAAGGTATTATGTTGTGAAAGATAAAATCCAGGATCAAACTATAAGTCTCGACCATATACGGACAAAGGATATGCTTGCGGATCCGCTAACGAAAGGCTTACCATTCAATGTGTTCAAGGAACACATAGCCGGCATGGGTTTAAGGGAAAGCCTTATGATTCCTGGATAGGCCCAAAAGGAACAGAATTTGTTTCTAATCATAACGTATGTTGTAGCTGTATGATTCTAACGGCAATTAAGCTGTGATGATGAAACATGCTCTATGTACCAATATGTGATGAAACAAATAAAACTAGAAAGTATAAGGTTAAAAGTAAAAGTTGACATCAAGGGGGAGAATGTTAGGTTGATCTCTCCATCGAGTGGGCTCAACGGCCCATCGGGCCCTGATCTATTCGCGCCCTGATCGGGGGCGCCCAACCGTTCTATGATTGGTGGCCCCCTGTGACCTGCGATATATAAAGAGGTGGGGGCCGGGGCACGGTACGAGGTTCACCGCGCCGCCAGACTCCCCACCGATATCCCCTTCCGATCTAGGGCAATCGCAGTGCTTACGGGAAGCACCACTGCCACCTCTCCATCTCGATCTCTCTGCTACCACCGGCCTCTACTTCACCATGGCCGTCTCTGGATCTAGCTCATCCGCACCCAAGGAAGGTAGGTGACCGGAAAGATCTAGCCTACATCGATCCAGTGGATCTAACACTACCCTGTCTACACACAGTCCAAAACCAAGTCCAATTGTAACCTACCTTCTACAATAATATTTGACACAATTCTAACAAGCATGTTGTCTAAGGTTTGCTGATTTTTACCCAGGTTGCATGTGTGATCAATTTGAATCATTAGTTTTTCCTTTTACGAGTAATTCGTCAAGTATGCATTGAAACGTGTCATCTCTGTTTGTTGGGCAATTTATGAAGAGAGAAAACTTGAACAGGGGATTGATTAACTCTCTCTTATTTGACGCAAGGATGCTCCACTTCAAAAATATTTGATGGTTGAGATAGTTTGATTGCACCAACTCGTTACTTTTAAACTAATATACAAATGTATTCTTGGTTGAAGTGGAAGTATCTTGTATCAGTTAGTCTAGGTGATTTAAGATTGTTACCTTCGGGATGTGGTATTGACATTCACATTTAAGCTCTCTTCTGCAGATGTTCTTGCTTACTGTGACTCGAATGACACAAGCTGTTTCGTCCTCCATTGTACGTGTACAAGGGACATCAGTAATGAAGCAAAAGGCCCTACTACATATCTTGCGGTCATACCTGAAACTGAGACACTATGTGTGTAGGTTAGTTCCGGTAACATTTTCGGACGAGGCGATACAAAATAATATATTGGATGGCTGAGATGGTTTCTTGGTTGAAGTGGAAGTATGTTGTATCGCATCATCTCGGTGATTTTAGGCTTGTGCCTTGTGGGATATGTTATCGACTTTTAAGCTCTGTTTTGCGGCAGTTCTGATCCAAATGGCGCGAAGGCAGTACTAAACATCAAAACTGTTTGCAGCGACGCTAGATCTGTACCCAAGACAAGGCTACTATCCACTGTAAATAGAATGATGTTATTCATCAGTGGAGTATTGCATTACTGGTTTGGGTTTGTACACTAAAAGTTTCAGTTGGCTGTTGATAGCACCACCTATTAATTGGAAGTTGAAGCATGTCAGAAAATCAATGTTTCAGTCACACTGGAACAAGGTCTGATTGGCTGTGAGAAAAGCCATACAATATACATATCATTTACAGCAAAACAAACGCTTGGTTTGTTAATAACTGATCTTGCCAATGTACCTATCCTTGCTCGAGGTAGTCATGAACTAATTTCCATGCCTGCATCCATATGTTGCCAAAAGTCCAGTGTTTCATTAACAAAGTGTGTTGATGATCAGGTTACGACTTCGACGTTGTGTGGTGGTGGCAGCGTGGCGCAGTGCAGTGCATACATTGAACGACTACTCGTCTCCAATCAGATACAAGCGGTAGGGAGGTTCTTCTACCACAATGGATTTGCCACATAACACATCAGTTTTCCTTCGTTGGTTGGGTCAAGCGATGGTACATGTTTTAGCTCTGAGGCAAAAGCCTCGTTCTGGCTTTGATTGGTTGGATGTAACAAACGACAAGTCATATGTCACCGCCTACAGAAGATTTGTCTTGGAGTATTGGTATGCCTACAGTGATATATATCCTTCACTTAGTGCATCAGGCAGATGATAGTCAGGTGAACTTTTCGGTAAAATCATGCTTCTCTGACTGGTTCAAAGGAATGTTTATGTAGTGTTGCTACCTCCGAATGTGCTGTCTTGGACTCTTGGTGCCCTGATCCATATACTATTTTTGTCGCTTCATTTTGGTGGTTTAAACCAAGTAATAAGTTACAAGATTAGCATGTTGTCGTTTAGCCCGTTAAGAGATTTGGGGATGTTAGCTAGTTTCTATTTGCATGTTGTTCTCAGCCTCGACGTCTTGAGCTTCGTATGAATAAAATGAATTGTGTGCATCGGATGATTCAAAGGATGGGATAGTGATCCTTCCTGTTGTGTAAAAAGTGTATGCAATCTGATATTTGGTCACATGGGCTTGTATCTAGTTAGCGACGTAGAAGCGTAATTCTCTTAACTCTTAAGATTGAAATAACTCTGGCCTTAAGATTGACATAACTCTCTTCTTGCATAATGAATTCAAGATTCTTTGGGGCCGACTTAATTTTTTTTAACTCGGGCCTGACCTTCATAATGAAAATGAGGGGTTCCACTAAAAAAATAGGAAAATAATTGATTTCTTCTACTTGTCACTTGCCATCAACCTCAGGGAGACTTGAAAAAATAGTAAAATGTTGTGGTTCATAATTGCGCTTGCCATCAACCTCAGGGAGAGACTTGAAAAAAAATAACTTCGCCATGTGCAAGCTTATTACTCCGGGTCCCTGCTCACTACTACTATATAAGAGCATCATCTTTGTAGTTCCCTGTCTAAAATTCGATTCAAACACAACAAACACGTACACACATGCACACCCATTCTTGCTATCTGTGATTAGCAATGTTTGTGAGCCTAATCCGGCCCATACCTACTAGGTTCTTTTGTTTGGTGAGCGTTAAAGAAAAAAACACTTGATTGATTATGTGGTGCAAGCAAGCACGGCTTGAGAATGAGTGGCGTCGTGAAACCATCTTTAACATTCATAGTCATATATGCATGAATGGCTTGCTTGCCGGGTGTCCGTTCAGGCAAGAGATTAGCCTGGCCCGAGCGGTCATAATCCAGTATCTGGGCGTGCGCCGGTTGTAGCCTGCATGCTGCTCGCCTGGTGTCAAAAGCATGCACGCTAAGATGAGCAGTGGGATGTGGCGAAAACGCTGCGTCCCGTCGCAGAGGAACTGGTAGCACCGCATAGGCTTGCTGTACTGCGCAACCCCCTCTCCATCTCTATGGTTTCCTCTTGGTGTTTACTACTGTAGTAGATTAGTTGAGACTTCATGCACAGAGAGTTCTTTGAAAATAAACATTTCTCTTAAGCACTAAGCTAGGCGATATCTAGTATCATTTTTCCTTTCAAATGACCAACTTCCGTTTTGCTCCTTCTCTTAAAAAAAACTACCATTTTGCTTTCACTTGGTAGCAAGAACATCTAGATATTCGCAGGTTTGAAATCTTACTGTACAAAGTAAATCGTTCACACTGACACAGACAGTGCCTTATGGCTGGCAATCTAGCCAACAGAAATCGGGCTCATAATCCCATTTGCCCCTTGTGGCACCTTGGATATGAATCTGCTTTGCATATCTTTGCCGAATGCCCATGAGATGGGGTTAGTTTGTTGGGAAAGACTGGCAAACCACAAACCATGCATGATTGGTCATTCTAAAATTAGTCTAGAAAAAGAAATCAATCTACATTCTCTTCAACAAGTGGGCCTCAACCTGATGTTCGAGACGCAACAAACGAACCTATATGTGCTACATGTATGACAATGCAGTGAGGATTGCTAGAGAAGAAAAATATGAAAATCAAAGTACTGTATCATCCACATAATGAAACCTGCTTTCAAATGTTGGATTTTATTCATGCACCCCACTGCCTCAAATTGGAACATGCTTTCAAATGTTGGATCTTATTCATGTGCTGTGCACCTGCAGCAATGCAAATACGATACTACTGTACGTATCCGTGTGCAGGCACAAGGGGTGCATGCCGCCTAACCGACGACGGGTGTCTGGACGACGACGCCGGTCGCCGCATCTGACACCACGATGACACGCGAGTGGTACGGGCTCGGCGGCCAGCGTCCCGTGCCTATGTAGTAGAAGATGGAGACGTCAGGCCTGTCCTTGCTGATCTGGAGCGCTGCGTCGTGCGCCGGCCAGCCCACCACCTCCGGCCATGATGCCTTCGTGCTGCCGGCGATGGCACCTGCGGGCTCAACCCTCCCCATTTTGCCGGGTGGTACTGGAACTTTCCTCGGCTTGTGGCTGATGAATATGCAAGTACTACCTAGTAAGCCACATTTGATAGTACTTTATAGACGCAAATTACTTCCACAGAAGAGGTGGTAAGATGACGTGTTGCATCATGTCATCAATAAATGAAAAGGACGATAGGTTGTATGGCGCTGGTAGACACCGCCGTCCTTTGTTGGCTGATGGCCAGCGTCGGTTATTACTAGGAGAGGAGATCATGCAACTTTTGGACGCGGAGCAATTGATCACGAGCACACAGTCTCTTGAAATCTGTCCCGTCGAATATATTCTTGTGATTCGTTTTAGCAGGCACACGTGACCGGTGCTGGTCCCGGCAGACCACGTGAAATATAAAACGAAATGGAAAAGTTCTCCTAGACGGTGGGTCTGACCGACGTGTCCGGAGAGAATATCCTATAAAAACCAAGCTTCAAAGAAAACTTCATGGAAACCACATTTAAAAGTTTCAGAAAAATTTGAGAAAAATATAGGATGTTAAGAGCGTGATGTTCTATTGGCATGAAAATTTTGAAGTTCAAACACATTACCATTTACGAGCTATGAAAAGAACAAATTTAGCAATGAATAGTGATGTGTACTGGTCGGCACTATTTAATACTGATTTTGTTTTTTTGGTAGCTCGTAAATGCTAATGTGTTTGAATTTGGAAATTTCACATGGTAATAGAACATCACATTCTTAACGTCTCACATTTTTTTAAGATCTTTTTGAAACTTTAAAACATCATTTTCATGTGGTTTTCACCGGTTTCCACTAAAACTTGGCTTCCATGTGATACTTTCTCACGTGTCCGTTCCAGGCCGTGGCAAATTGACTTCAGATCCGGCGCCCGGATCGTCAGCGGATTCCTGTCCGTGGATCAGTTCTGCTAACGACGTCATTATGCTGGAGTAAATGCAAATATGGGTAGGTGGGGCGATATGCCTCCTACCTCCACTGCTTGCTGGTGTGGTAGTATTGCGAGCGGCTCGGCGGCGGCACCACCATCTCCCTAGGGTTACGGTGCACCGGCTCCGACGGTGATGGAGTTCTTGCTGCAGCCTTCCACATGTGCTAATCTTGCCCTCTGTGACAGTTTGGTCGGTCATGATTTGGATTTGGGTTTGAATTAGGTGCAAGATCTAACTTTTCCTGTTGTCGCTGTGTTCGTGCAGTATAGAACGCTCATAGAGGAAGTGAATGACATCGACATACCGACGACGCCTCTTCGTTATCCTGTTCGATCGATGCCGGCCGCATTCGGCTGGCCGAGACAGCGGCGACGCTTCCCGTTGTTCCCATCTTGATGGCATTGTCTTCATCCCCGGTCTTGTGATGTTTTAGGTGTGCTCTGTGGTGTTCTATGCTTGGTGATGTCCTTCGACTACGCCGATGGCACACAGGTGTCGTGGCGTCATTTCGGCCCAGCGTGACCGTTTGAATGTACCCCATGACATAGGTGGTGTGGCGGCGTCGTGTAGTCTTGGTTGCCCGGTGGTTTTCGATTGCGTCGACAGTGCAGTGTCATGGTTTAGTCTCGGCTCGCTGCTGCATTTCCGGTGCCCGGGGTACCCATTTGTTGTGTTGTTTTGGGTGTGCTCTGTGGAGTTCTATGCTTGGTGATGCCCTTTGGCTAGGCCAGTGGCACACAGGTGCCGTGGCGTCGTCTCGGCCCGGCGTGACCGTTCAAATGTACACCATGACACAGGTGGTATCGTGGCGTTGTGCAGTCTTGGTCACGCGGTGCTTTTCGATTGCGTTGATGGTACAGTGTCACGGTTTAGTCTCGGATCGCCGCTGCAGTTCGAGCACTCGTGGTGCCCTGGTTGTGTTGTGTCCCCCCTCGCCATGTGTTGTCTGTGTGTTGTTTTTGCTTTATTTCTCCTTCATGTACCCTTATACTTCTGGTTCATTTGAACCCTATATTATATTAGGCTGCAAAGCCTATAGGCAACAAATGAATACAATTCAGGCGGGGAGGATTTCTTCTCTCCCCCGGTGAAAATTTTAAAAAAAACTCTTCTAGCCACGACTGTGCCCCTGTTTTTTACAAAAATGTACGCTCTGACTGAACTGGCTACGGGTGCTGGCCGCGATGCGGGTGGTGCGGGTTGCGGGCGGTGTGGGAGCCGGGGTCGTGCTCCTCATGGTGCAGCGGCTCGGTCGCTAGTGGGCTCTTGTGGCCGGTGCTGGGCAGGTTCGCCTATTGACTGCCGCGCGCATTCGTGGTGGTGCATTTCTGTGGTGTTTTGGTGGCGTCCGATGGCTGTGATCATATAGGCGGCGCAAGGTGGCGGTGAAGGCCTCCCTTCTTCTGGATCTGAGCTAGCTGCGCGCAGGGCTGGGCGGGTTGCGGCCGTCATGCTAGGCTTGACGCATGCGCGATGGCGGTTGCTTTGGTCTGGGGCTCGTGCTCAGGCAGACTGGATCTGGGCCCAAGGCGGGTCGGGGCGGTTGCCCCAGGTAGTAAAGGTTTGGCTTGTTCCGGGTGGTGTCTGCAGGTGCGGGTCCTGACTTCACTTTGTCGTCCAGTGGCTTGGCCCTGATGGCCTCAGATTTGGCACCGATCAAGCTCGCCTAGTACAAGCCAAGTGCTTTTGACTGGGCTGCTCGACGGTGACCGTCAGGAGTCTTGGGGTTGTGTCCCTGTCGGTCCATCAGGACTGGATGGTGACGCGAGGTTCAACACATCCTAGTGTTGAGGTGTAAACCCAGACTCACGGATGGATGCCAGGCTAGGAGTGGAAGGATTGCCATCTGCTCTTCCTGATGGGGTTGGTGTGCCATGACGAGGACAGTCGACGGTGTCGCTGGACATGGATGCTAGGGCAGCGGCCCTGGGAGGTGGTTGACATGGTTGGCTCTCCAATGGGCATCGTGGAGGTGGTGGTTGATGAAGCTATGTACCTAGGGTAGGGGCATGGACCTGTCCAAACTGGCCTACCCAAGGACATCTCCAGAAGAAATCATCTTCCAATCGACTTGGAGGTGTTCCACTCGACAGACTTGAAGATAATCGACCAAGAAGCAACCACTCGACCAAGACCAAGCCACTCGACAGTCAAGAGACCTAAAGGCACTCCGCATGCTAACGGTCGGTTATTAAGTAGCTTTTATGGTCATCATAGCACTTTATTACTAGCGTTACCAGTAACGCCCTGCCTTAATGTACATTGAACCCTTTGTAACTTGGGCTGGCTGTGGTCCTGGCGCACTCTATATAAGCCACCACTACTAGGAAAAGGCCTACTAATGGCGCACCAGTTTTTCCTACTAATGGCGCATCACTGGTGCGCCATTAGTATCACGCCACTAGTATTTATTACTAATGGCGCACCACTGGTGCGCCATTAGTATCTGGTATACTAATGGCGCACCACGCAGTGCGCCATTAGTATATAACACCATGCGCCATTAGTATGCCTCCCAGGGGCCATATTTAACCATGTGCTTTGGCACACTAATGGTGCACTGCGGATAGATGCACCATTAGTATATTTGGCATACTAATGACGCACTGTTTGGTGATGCGCCATTAGTATACTTTGGCATGCTAATGGCGCACTCTGTAGTGACGCGCCATTAGTATGAATATTAAGTTTTATTTTTTTTTACTTTTCTGATTTTTGCACAGGTTACAAAATATATTATTTGACAGAATATAGACAGTAGCACACAGCAACAGCAGATTCATCGAATACAATAGAAGATTAGTCTCCGAATACAATTCATCATATTAGTCTCCGAATTCAAAAGACCGAACAAAGATAAAACATTACAAGTCTTGAGACCGCGAGTATCGAGTTTGTCTTCACATTACAAGTCGATATCGATCATCTAAACTACCATCACATAGAAGAGAGCTGCGGTCATCACGATGAGCATCATCGCGATGAAACTGGTCTTCATCTGGTTCCTCTAACGCTCCCTCCTCTCTCCCGCTAGATAGCGGGCGTATCTAGATTCCGCCTCCGCTCTAGTGGTGTACCCTTTGTAACTGTTACCGCTGAAATGATGAACCTGTCTCCGACACTCCTCCCAGTCGTCGTAGACACCGGGAACCTTACCCTTGTACACGACATACGACGGCATCTCTATGCACAAGCCAAACAACAGACAATACATACATAAGCAATATATAAGTATGCAACAAAAGGATCGGAAGAGAAAAGCAAGACATTAATAGCACGATTCATGGTCCTACTAATAAATAGCATCGATTACATCTAAGTTGAACGACTATCCAAACCAAAGAGACATACAAGTCATTAAAGTTTAATTACAACATGAGCCAATCAATGTTTCAGAACTACACATCACTACTTTCGACTCGACTCATGGACAGGAGCGTGGATGAAGCCGTCGTCTGTCGTGATGGTCATGAAATCGCGGGCGTTGTCAGCCTGCATTTGTAGCATTCCGTCTATCTCAATGTTGGACGGTTGATATCTGAGGAAGAACTGCCCCGAGGTATGAAGGACATCTTGATGGATGGTGTCTGCAAACTCCAACTGGATGCGAAAGAATTCTTGTCTGATGTCTGCGCCCTGGATTGCCGACAAGCTCGCGGCCCAATTTTTGAGATTATTTGGTAGCAGAAGGTGATGATGGTCCCTTACGATCGCCCGCATGTGATGGAGGGCGTAGTAGGCATCCTTCTGACCGCTAGGTGGCTGCTTGACGCAGCAGAATGTCGTATTGTGGGCGAACACGTGCTTGTCGTACTTACGAACTGCCCTGGTGAAGGTGCCTCCAGATTTGGCGTAGCCGGGGAGAACATCATCAAGAACTTTCTTGATATTTGTGTAGTCTATCTTGGAGTTACGGTTCGGGTCGAAATACGTGGCCATGGAATATTTCGGGCTTAAGAGGATGAGTGTGCAATGTGTGTCACTGCACAAAACACAGAATGTTAGAAAAAAAGAACGATCGAAATCTAAGAAATCATATGTTACGGGGCGGTTAAGGGATGAATTACTCGGGAAAGTAAGCCACAAGGAAGTTATCCTTATCTGGGTTTGCCAGAATGACGTCTTCGAGGTGTGAACTCGCGACTTTGCGGTCCCCAGCGCTGCTCAAGAGCTTGGCACGCATGTAGAAGGGGTCGACGATCACGATGTTCGGGGTCTTGTCTCTAATGATCCGCATCTCCATACTCAGTGAAAACAGCCGAACGAAGGTGTAGTGCAGCGGATGAAGGTTAAACATAGCAAAGATGTCATCAAACCGCAGGACGATCGTACCTCCGATGTCGCCATCCACAAAGCCCTTGCCCTCTGGCACCTTGGCCACGAAAACCGGGTATGCCACATCATTCTCTCTGAGACGCCGCTTCTGCAAAGAAAGAACACTGTCGTGCAGACTCCGCATAGCACCGGTTGCAGCATTGAGCATATTTGTCGGTAGCATCGCCCTACCCGCCACATGCACCCTCCTCGAGATATCCTTAGGTGAAGGTGGCCCGTCCTGAGCATGGATCGTACTCGGTGCCGGCTGGCTCGCACCTGCGGCCTTTTTAGTCGGCCGTTTCCGGCCCTTCTTCTTGATCTGCTGTAATGGGACCGAGTTCTGCTCACAGACCGCCTTCTTGAGCGTGTTGGGGCTGATAATATTTGGCACCTCCGCTATCTGAGGCTCGGTGAAGGCGGCAGCTGGAGGCGTCTCCTGAGAACTGAACACCAGACGACGCCTGTTGCAATTGGGTTTCTTCGCCGTACTAGCTAGATCGCGGTCGTCTTGTTTGGGTTCTTGAGAAGGAGGCCCGCAGAACTCGTCACCGTACCCATGTTCGGCAAAGTACTTATCGACATTGGTAAATGTACCATCATCGTTGTCGTTGTCGTCTGGATCCTGTGCCATAGGGATGTCCGGCATGTCCGGTAGCGTTGCGGCGTTCTTGCCATGGCTTGGCGCCGGCACGACTGGCGGTCTTGTCGGTGGGGTGGTGTCCCCCGCCCCCAAACGAATCTGGCTCTTCGGCCAAAGCAGGGGCCAGCTTACGCAGGCGCTGAGGGTCATCTCATCTTCTTCGTCGGCCCCAGCGGGCCGAATCGGAGGTAACAGCTCATCGCAGCTTGGTAGCACCCGAACCACTTCAACCCTATACATTGTGGGTGGCATCGGATTACCGTGGAACACGGGGTTGCCCGGTTGAATGATTCTTCCCTTGGCGACATCGACCAACTCGCCGCCCACAAAGTGCAGGCGAGTTCAAGGAACATTGGCGGCGCCCTGCGAAAACATGTAGGGCGTCAGGGATGCCCAGTCAAAGGCAAGGAGATGATGTCCTCGGCCGAGAGGCTTAGTTACCGTGATGCCGTCGAGCCCGGCTAATGTCGAGGCACCGCCAACGGCGGGCGTGCAACTGACGGAGGGGCCGCTTGCTGGTGAGGTGCTGGCCAGCGTACACCCGGGTGCATTAAGATCCAATGCTGGCGTCGGAGACACCAATACCGCCGCCGCCAGAGACACCAATGGCGCCGCCTACGCGTTGTGTGAGTTGCTGGCCGTGAAGCTGGGAATTGGGGGCGGCCCCTGTTGGCCACCCACAATCCACGTCGTTATCCCATGAATCAAGGTAGGCATAATGCCGATAAGCGTCGATCCCAGTTGTTGTTGCACTTGCTCTTGGACCATCTCCGGAATCCGCGCCACTTGCGCCTTGAGTGCTTCAACCTCACGCGATTGGCTTTCCGAGCTGGTCCTTTTCTCCTTTCGCCCACCAGCCCCATAGTATGACGACCATTTTGTGGACAAGCCTTTGCCGGCCACACGACCAGCTGACGTCGGCTTATTGATCTTATCCCTGTTTTTCATTACGTTCAATGCCCTATTCAAAGGGGTGTCGAAATGGAAGCTCTGAGACGACCCCGCGCTACTGCTTTCTTTGTCCTGCGGAAGGAACGTGAACCATTTAGAAATATTGGGGATTAATTAGAATGCAACCATATGGAGCTAATTACGTGGGGGTGTATTCCTTACCAGTACAAGCTCAAGCTCCTTGGTCTTCGGATCCCTGGTAAGCTCCTTTGTTACCGGGTCCTCCTTGTACCGGGCCCTAAGAAAGTTCCTGGTCTGCTTGTCACTATATTTCTCAAAGCGGGGCGGTAGGCCTTGCTCAGCATGCTCCACGTCCTCCTTGTCCCATACAGGCTCCGCCACTCTGTAACCGCCGGGACCGAGTTGGTGGACCCCTATGTTCAACTGCCGCATTTCTTTCCCCCACTTACTTGATTCGGAGGTTGCGGGGCTCTCGCACTTGATCTTGAACTCCTTGTAGTCATCTTCGCTCATCAAAGGATATTTCGCCTTGATCTTCTCATAACTATCACCTTTGTCAATCATTGCCTTCACCGTGCTTTTCCAAATAGACAGGGCCGTGCTCATCGTCGTGAGGGCGGCACCGTTCACTATATTACCCGAGAGGCGTGTGTTTGTGAACTCAGCGGGGAACTTGTATCGTTTGTGCAGCTTCGTGAAGAGGAGGCTGCGCAAATTCCCTCAGTCCTTATGCCTTAGGTTCTCGGTATTAATCGAGGCGGTGCTCCGGAGAATGCACGCGAGTTGAATCGAGTACCCCTTGACTATGTGTTTGGGCGCCGTCGGATGCCTGTCGGAGTTCACTTCAGTAAATTCCTCCCTGACGGTGCCGAGCACGTTCGGGCGCCGTCCTTCCGTTGCCTCTTCGGTTGGCTGCCATCTGTGCGTGCGCCGCCATCATCAGTGGTGGCATCCGCAGCGCCATCATCAGTGGTGTCATCCCCGACGCCACTAGGGGTTGTGTAGTCAGGATCGATGTCTTCTGCGGCGTCCTCATAGCGGTGAGGTTCTTCCTCCAACTCCTGGGACAGCTCCCAGAATTGCTTGCCGCCCGAACCGCCGGCCTCATCGTTGTGGGCCATGTTTCTCTCTAAATAGGAAAAAAGTTTGGTCAAAAAGTTGGTTATTGTCAAGGAATAAGATCATGGTCTCATCATTTAGGGTTTGTCGACACCGAGGCATCCTAAAAGCTAAGCTTTTATCATTTAGGGTTTGTTGACGCCGAGGCACCCTAAAAGCCTAAGCGTACATCATTTAGGTTCTCATCGACACCGAGGCACCCTAAAAGCCAAGGTTTCATCATTTAGGGTTTGTCGACGCCGAGGCACCCTAAATGCTAAGTTTTCATTATTTAGGGTTTATCGATGCCGAGGCACCCTAGGTTGGGCCTAATCGCTTGGCACTAATCAGTTGGCTCTATTGCCACCTATGTTGGGTTTATCATCTAGGGTTTATCGATGCTGAGGAGAATTTCTAAGTTGGGCCTAATCACTTGGCTCTATTGCCACCTATGGTTTAATGCAGCAAGAATAAAGGGGCAGTTGATCCTACTTAATTAAGTACTAAGATACCCCGGCCCATGCATTAGTAGCAAGTACCTCATATGTCTGATTTTTAGCAAAGTCATGCTAAAATTCACGGAAAATTTCAGCATGACCTTTGCTGAAAATAGGACATATGGAGTACCCGAATTTGCCGGAACGGAAGTTAATCGACATTCTGGCAAACTCAAGGGCCTCTCGGGGTACCTGCAAAATCATCACAACACGAAGGGCCTCTCAAGGGCCTCAAGCAGCAGCGGCGTCTCCCAGGACCCCATTTTTTTTGCTAAATTTCTTTGAGCAACAATCAGAGCAGAAAATTCAGCATATTTCTATACAAATTTTTTTGGTATATATCAGGTTTTGGCTACATTTGCAAATGCATTCCATGTACTGCAACCCTCGAGAATTCCTAGCATGAGGTCTGTACATCACTTTTGGCTCACTTATTAATCTACTCATCCTATGTCAATATCCACATGCTATGTCATCTAATGTTCCTGAATCATTGTAGTTTAGGCACCATACAAGATTGTTAGTTCAATGTGCTTTATATCCTAGTTATACTACTGCAGGAAAGGAGGATCATCATACACATATATATATGCATAGCAATTGATAGGAGCTTCATCATTTTTAGTAACAACAATACATATATAGCAATTGGAAGCAAACAGATGTACACATAAGATAGAAATGTAGTGCTGAAAGTTTAATGCTTACAAAAGACTTGCTGAAATAGTGAAAAATATGGAGTCACCAAGCTGGCTAAGAAACTCCCAAAGTCCACTAGCAAATCCAAGATCTAATCCTGTTACACACATCATAATAATTTAAGATAATTAGGATAAGGATAGTAGGAAATGAAAAAGAAAGAGCTCAAAAAACAATCACAACAGAAAAATAATAAAAACCTAGTCCTAGAAGAAAATAAATCCTAAAAGAAAAGAAATCCTAAAATCTGGAGCAAGTCCTAGCAGTAGTAGTCCAACTAGATGGCCACCACTACTACTCCTATGGCCATGGCACAGCACACGGCCATGGCCATGGCAACTAGAAATCCTACACAAAGCACACAAAGCACACAGCACATGGCCATGGCAACTAAAATCTGGAGCAAGTCCTAGTAGTAGTAGTAGTCCAACTAGAAATCCTACACAAAGCACACGGCCATGGCCATGGCCATGACCGCCAGTAGCTGCAGCGCTAGCAACATTAGCAAGCAGCGGCCGCGGTGCAGCTAGCAACAGGCGGCGGCAATAGAGCAGCAGCGATGACAGGCGCAGGTGACTGCAGGAGGACGCGGGCGAAGCAGCCAGAGGGCGCGGGGGCGGAGCGAGCTCGGGTCAGGCGGGCAGCAGCGTCTACGGCGATGGATCCACGCGAAGGAAGAAAGGGATCGACGGATGGGCTCACAGGGGGGCGTAGGCGAACTCGGCAAGGTCGGGGGCGGTCGAGGCGACGCGGATCGAGGCGAAATCGACGACAGCAGAAGGAAGAAGACGATCTCGATCCCGTCGTTCGGCGGTGCCCTGGCTCGATCTGGACTTGTAGACGATGTGGAAGACGACGGGGAAGCCGGGGGACACACTATCTTGGCGTGGGGACGACGGTGGCCGCGACAATGACGACGGTGAGAGCGGTCTCCGCACGAGCTCTCGCGCTCGAGTACGAGCCGAGGAGGAGGCGGCTCGATGGGGAAAGAGGGGGAATCGGGCGAGGGGTGGTCTCTCTGGAGGCGGCGGGGGTGTGGAGTCCGGCGAGGGTCGGGGCGGCGGGGATGGGGGCGCCGGGGCGCGGTGTTGGGGAACGTAGAAATTTCAAAAAAATTCCTACACACACGCAAGATCATGGTGATGCATAGAAACGAGAGGGGAGAGTGTGATCTACGTACCCTTGTAGACCGACAGCGGAAGCGTTAGCACAACGCGGTTGATGTAGTCGTACGTCTTCACGGCCCGACCGATCAAGCACCGAAACTACGGCACCTCCGAGTTTTAGCACACGTTCAGCTCAATGACGATCCCCGGACTCCGATCCAGCAAAGTGTCGGGGAAGAGTTCCGTCAGCACGACGGCGTGGTGACGATCTTGATGTACTACTGTTGTAGGGCTTCGCCTAAGCACCGCTACGATATTATCGAGGATTATGGTGGAAGGGGGCACCGCACACGGCTAAGAAAATGATCACGTGGATCAACTTGTGTCTCTAGGGGTGCCCCCTGCCTCTGTATATAAAGGTTCAAGGGGGAGGTGCGGCCGGCCAGGAGGAGGGCGCCAGGAGGAGTCCTACTCCCACCGGGAGTAGGATTCCCCCCTTTCCTAGTTGGAATAGGATTCGGGAAGGGGGAAAGAGGAGAGAGAGAGAAGGAAGGGGGGGGGGCGCCGCCCCCCTCTCCTTGTCCTATTCGGACTAGGGGGGAGGGGCGCACGGCCCAGCCCTGGCCACCTCTCCTCTCTTCCATTAAAGCCCACTAAGGCCCATCTACCTCCCGGGGGGTTCCGGTAACCTCCTGGTACTCCAGTAAAATCCCGATTTCACCCGGGACACTTTCGATATCCAAATATAGGCTTCCAATATATCAATCTTTATGTCTCGACCATTTCAAGACTTCTCGTCATGTCCGTGATCACATCCGGGACTCCGAACAATCTTCGGTACATCAAAATGCATAAACTCATAATATAACTGTCATCAAAACCTTAAGCATGCGGACCCTATAGATTCGAGAACAATGTAGACATGACCGAGACACGTCTCCGGTCAATAACCAATAGTGGAACCTGGATGCTCATATTGGCTCCCACATATTCTACGAAGATCTTTATCGGTCAGACCGCATAACAACATACGTTGTTCCCTTTGTCATCGGTATGTTACTTGCCCGAGATTTGATCGTCGGTATCTCAATACCTAGTTCAATCTCGTTACCGGCAAGTCTCTTTACTCGTTTCGTAATACATCATCTTGCAACTAACTCATTAGTTGTAATGCTTGCAAGGCTTATGTGATGTGCATTACCGAGAGGGCCCAGAGATACCTCTCCGACAATCGGAGTGACAGATCCTAATCTCGAAATACGCCAACCCAACATGTACCTTTGGAGACACCTGTAGAGCCCCTTTATAATCACCCAGTTACGTTGTGACGTTTGGTAGCACACAAAGTGTTCCTCCGGCAAACGGGAGTTGCATAATCTCATAGTCATAGGAACATGTATAAGTCATGAAGAAAGCAATAGCAACATACTAAACGATCGGGTGCTAAGCTAATGGAATGGGTCATGTCAATCACATCATTCTCCTAATGATGTGATCCCATTAATCAAATGACAACACATGTCTATGGTTAGGAAACATAACCATCTTCGATTAACGAGCTACTCAAGTAGAGGCATACTAGTGACGTTCGGTTTGTCTATGTATTCACACAAGTATTATGTTTCCGGATAATACAATTCTAGCATGAATAATAAACATTTATCATGATATAAGGAAATAAAATAATAACATTATTATTGCCTCTAGGGCATATTTCCTTCAGTCTCCCACTTGCACTAGAGTCAATAATCTAGATTACACAGTAATGATTCTAACACCCATGGAGCTTTGGTGCTGATCATGTTTTGCTCGTGGAAGAGGCTTAGTCAACGGGTCTGCTATATTCAGATCTATATGTATCTTGCAAATCTCTATGTCTCCCACCTGGACTAGATACCGGATGGAATTGAAGCGTCTCTTGATGTGCTTGGTTCTCTTGTGAAATCTGGATTCCTTTGCCAAGGCAATTGCACCAGTATTGTCACAAAAGATTTTCATTGGACCCGATGCACTAGGTATGACACCTAGATCGGATATAAACTCCTTCATCCAGACTCCTTCGTTTGCTGCTTCCGAAGCAGCTATGTACTCCGCTTCACATGTAGATCCTGCCACAAGCTTTGTTTAGAACTGCACCAACTGACAGCTCCACCGTTTAATGTAAACACGTATCCGGTTTGCGATTTAGAATCGTCTGGATCAGTGTCAAAGCTTGCATCAACATAACCATTTACGATGAGCTCTTTGTCACCTCCATATATGAGAAACATATCCTTAGTCCTTTTCAGGTATTTCAGGATGTTCTTGACCGCTGTCCAGTGATCCACTCCTGGATTACTTTGGTACCTCCCTGCTAGACTTATAGCAAGACACACATCAGGTCTGGTACATAGCATTGCATACATGATAGAGCCTATGGCTGAAGCATAGGGAACATCTTTCATTTTCTCTCTATCTTCTGCATTGGTCGGGGATTGAGTCTTACTCAATTTCACACCTTGTAACACAGGCAAGAATCCTTTCTTTGGTTGATCCATTTTGAACTTCTTCAAAACTTTGTCAAGGTATGTGCTTTGTGAAAGTCCAATTAAGTGTCTTGATCTATCTCTATAGATCTTAATGCCCAATATGTAAGCAGCTTCACCGAGGTCTTTCATTGAAAAACTTTTATTCAAGTATCCTTTTATGCTATCCAGAAATTCTATATCATTTCCGATTAGTAATATGTCATCTACATATAATATCAGAAATGCTACAGAGCTCCCACTCACTTTCTTGTAAGTACAGGCTTCTCCAAAAGTCTGTATAAAACCAAATGCTTGGATCACACTATCAAAACGTTTATTCCAACTCCGAGAGGCTTGCACCAGTCCATAAATGGATCGCTGGAGCTTGCACACTTTATTAGCTCCCTTTGGATCGACAAAACCTTCTGGCTGCATCATATACAACTCTTCTTGCAGAAATCCATTCAGGAATGCAGTTTTGACATCCATTTGCCAAATTTCATAATCATAAAATGCGGCAATTGCTAACATGATTCGGACAGACTTAAGCATCGCTACGGGTGAGAAGGTCTCATCGTAGTCAATCCCTTGAACTTGCCGAAAACCTTTTGCGACAAGTCGAGCTTTATAGACAATAACATTACCGTCAGCGTCAGTCTTCTTCTTGAAGATCCATTTATTCTCAATTGCTTGCCGATCATCGGGCAAGTCAACCAAAGTCCATACTTTGTTCTCATACATGGATCCCATCTCAGAGTTCATGGCTTCAAGCCATTTTGCGGAATCTGGGCTCACCATCGCTTCTTCATAGTTCGTAGGTTCATCATGATCTAGTAGCATGACTTCCAGAACAGGATTACCGTACCACTCTGGCGCGGATCTTACTCTGTTTGATCTACGAGGTTCAGTAGTATCTTGTTCTGAAGTTTCATGATCATTATCATTAACTTCCTCACTAATTGGTGTAGGTGTCACAGAAACAGGTTTCTGTGATGTACTACTTTCCAATAAGGGAGCAGGTACTGTTACCTCGTCAAGTTCTACTTTCCTCCCACTCACTTCTTTCGAGAGAAACTCCTTCTCCAGGAAGTTTCCGAATTTAGCAACAAAAGTCTTACCTTCGGACCTGTGATAGAAGGTGTATCCAATAGTTTCCTTTGGATATCCTATGAAGACACATTTCTCCGATTTAGGTTCGAGCTTATCAGGTTGAAGCTTTTTCACATAAGCATCGCAGCCCCAAAATTTTAGAAACGAAAACTTTGGTTTCTTGCCAAACCACAATTCATAAGGCGTCGTCTCAACGGATTTTGATGGTGTCCTATTTAACGTGAATGCGGCCGTCTCTAGAGCATATCCCCAAAACGATGGCGGTAAATCAGTAAGAGACATCATAGATCGCACCATATCTAGTAAAGTACGATTACGACGTTCGGACACACCATTACGCTATGGTGTTCTGGGTGGCGTGGGTTGCGAAACTATTCCACATTGTTTCAAATGTACACCAAACTCGTAACTCAAATATTCTCCTCCACGATCAGATCGTAGGAATTTTATTTTCTTGTTACGATGATTTTCGACTTCACTCTGAAATTCTTTGAACTTTTCAAACGTTTCAGACTTATGTTTCATTAAGTAGATATACCCATATCTCCTTAAGTCATCTGTGAAGGTGAGAAAATAACGATATCCGCCACGAGCTTCAATATTCATCGGACCACATACATCTGTATGTATGATTTCCAATAAACCTGTTGCTCTCTCCATAGTACCGGAGAATGGTGTTTTGTCATCTTACGCATAAGGCACGGTTCGCAAGTACCAAGTGATTCATAATCAAGTGGTTCCAAAAGCCCATCAGTATGGAGTTTCTTCATGCGCTTTATACCGATATGACCTAAACAGCAGTGCCACAAATAAGTTGCACTATCATTATCAACTCTGCATCTTTTGGCTTCAACACTATGAATATGTGTGTCACTACTATCGAGATTTAATAAGAATAGACCACTCTTTAAGGTTGCATAACCATAAAGGATATTACTCATATAAATAGAACAACCATTATTCTCTGATTTAAATGAATAATCGTCTCGCATCAAACAAGATCCAGATATAATGTTCATGCTTAACGCTGGCACCAAATAACAATTATTTAGGTCTAATACTAATCCCGAAGGTAGATGTAGAGGTAGCGTGCCGACTGCGATCACATCGACTTTGGAACCATTTCCCACGCGCATCGTCACCTCGTCCTTAGCCAATCTTCGCTTAATCTGTAGTCCCTGTTTCGAGTTGCAAATATTAGCAACAGAACCAGTATCCAATATCCAGGTGCTACTGCGAGCATTAGTAAGGTACACATCAATAACATGTATATCACATATACCTTTGTTCACCTTGCCATCCTTCTTATCCGCCAAATACTTGGGGCAGTTCCGCTTCCAGTGACCAGTTTGCTTGCAGTAGAAGCACTCACACTAGTAGAAAACAGGGCTATGGTCCAGGCCGGCTCAGCCCATTAGTCCCGGTTCAGTGTAGAACCGGGACCAATGTGGGCATTGGTCCCGGTTCGTGAGCCCCGGGGGCCGGCCGGGCCACGTGGGCCATTGGTCCCGGTTCGTCTGGACCTTTTGGTCCCAGTTGGTGGGACGAACCGGGACTAATGGGCCTCGCTCCTGGCCCACCACCATTGGTCCCGGTTGGTGGCTTGAACCGGGACCAAAGGCTCCCCTTTAGTCCCGGTTCATGCCACCAACCGGGACCAATGAAGTGCCTATACATACCCCCTCGCGCAAGAGCAGAGCACAGTGCTCTGTTTTTTCTGGCCGAGTGGGAGAGGGCTTTGTGGTGCTCCAGCTCACCTCCTATGCACATGAGGTGTTCAATGGAATGCCCGAGCCACACTACTTAAGCTTTCTCCTCTCGAAGCTCGACCTCCAAGCTCCATTTTCCTTGAGATTTGTCTAGATTTAGCGGTCCGTCACGCCTCGTCCTCGTCTTCACCGCCGTGGATCACCCGCGCCGATCTCATCACCGACACCACCGTGGTGAGCCTCTTGTTCTTATCTTCTTTCTGAAAGGAAAAATATTCTTACTTGTATGTTTAGATAGATACTTGTATCATTTTCTTACATTTATTATTGCATCTTATATAGTGCGATGGTTTTGGTATCCGCCCCCGTCGGCCCTCGTCCTGTCTATGATTCGGATTTGGTATGTATATTATTTTTATAACTATTGGTTCATTTATTGTTTATGAAAATTATGCCGACCAACGTGACATAGATTTTATTTATCTAGGATGTATGTGAATCGGAAATGCCAACCGACCCTATTGTCGAGAGGTTAAATTTAGTTGAAGAAGAGAACAATTTGTTGAAGGAAAAAATTAAAAAAATTGAGGAGGAGAAGATGATATTGGAGTTGCATGTTGCGGATGTCGTCGATGATCACAAGATCAAGATGGATGCAATGCGCCTGAAGATTAGAAAGATTAGAAAATATGCCA
This sequence comes from Triticum aestivum, assembly GCF_018294505.1. Lineage (NCBI taxonomy): Eukaryota > Viridiplantae > Streptophyta > Magnoliopsida > Poales > Poaceae > Triticum > Triticum aestivum. The sequence goes on from NC_057806.1 coordinate 607,184,742, forward strand.
TTCATACCGAGGCTTGGTATCATTATGCCGTTGGATCAATTGTTACCTTGCTTACGATTATGATCGCATTTGTTTTCGCATTGAAATGTTTTACATAGTTTCAATGTATGGTTTAATTAATTAGATGCTCTGGAGAGCTATATGTTGTTAGATGAGAACTATGTATGCACTTTGGTTTTAATGTGATGATGAACTTCTATTAATTTGGACACTTAATTATATATAATGCACGCAGATGAACCGGCAATGGATGTACGGTGACAGACACACCTGCGAGTACATTAAGGGCGTGCATGAGTTTCTCGATGCGGCTGAGGCAAACAAGCAGAATGGTTTTATGTGTTGTCCATGCACTGAATGTGGGAATACGAGGTCTTACTCTAACCGGAAAATCCTTCACTCCCACCTGCTTTACAAGGGTTTCATGCCACACTATAATGTTTGGACGAGGCACAGAGAAATAGGGGTTATGATGGAAGACGGCGAAGAAGAAGAGTACGATGACAACTATGTGCCCCCTGAATACGGTGATGCTGCGACGGGGGGAGCTGGTGAAGATCAAGAGGAACCAGACGATGTGCCCAATGATGCTGCCACGGGTGAAGCTGCTGAAGATCAAGAGGAACCAGACGATGTGCCCGATGATGATGATCTCCGCCGGGTCATTGTCGATGCAAGGACGCAATGCATTAGTCAAAAGGAGAAGCTGAAGTTCGATCGCATGTTAGAGGATCATAAAAAAGGGTTATACCCCAATTGCGAAGATGGCAACACAAAGCTCGGTACCGTACTAGAATTGCTGCAGTGGAAGGCAGAGAATGATGTGGCTGACAAAGGATTTGAGAAGCTACTGAAAATATTGAAGAAGAAGCTTCCAAAGGATAACGAATTGCCCGACAGTACATACGCAGCAAAGAAGGTCGTATGCCCTCTAGGATTGGAGGTGGAGAAGATACATGCATGCCCTAATGACTGCATCCTCTACCGCGGTGCATACAAGGATCTGAACGCATGCCCGGTATGCGGTGCGTTGCGGTATAAGATCAGACGAGATGACCCTGGTGATGTTGACGGCGAGCCCCTCGGGAAGAGGGTTCCTGCGAAGGTGATGTGGTATGCTCCTATAATACCACGGTTGAAACGTCTGTTCAGAAACGAAGAGCATGCCAAGTTGATGCGATGGCACAGTGAGAACCGAAAGAAAGATGGGAAGTTGAGAGCACCCGCTGACGGGTCGCAGTGGAGAAAAATTGAGAGAAAGTACTGGGATGAGTTTGCAAAGGACCCAAGGAATGTATGATTTGCTTTAAGCGCGGATGGCATTAATCCTTTCGGGTAGCAGAGCAACAATCACAGCACCTGGCCCGTGACTCTATGTATGTATAACCTTCCTCCTTGGATGTGCATGAAGCGGAAGTTCATTATGATGCCAGTTCTCATCCAAGGCCCTAAGCAACCCGGCAACGAAATTGATGTGTACCTAAGGCCATTAGTTGAAGAACTTTTACAGCTATGGAATGGAAACGGTGTACGTACGTGGGATGAGCACAGACAGGAGGAATTTAACCTTAAGGCGTTGCTGTTCGTGACCATCAACGATTGGCCCGCTCTCAGTAACCTTTCAGGACAGACAAACAAAGGATACCACGCATGCACGCACTGTTTAGATGACACTGAAAGTATATACCTGGACAAATGCAGGAAGAATGTGTACCTGGACCATCGTCGATTTCTTCCGACCAACCATCAATGTCGAAAGAAAGGCAAGCATTTCAAAGGCGAGGCAGATCACCGGAAGAAGCCCGCCATGCGCACCGGTGATCACGTGTTTGCTATGGTCAATGATTTACACTACGTAATATTTGGAAAGGGTCCCAGTGGACTAGCTATTTCGAATGACGCTGACGGACACGCACCCATGTGGAAGAAGAAATCTATATTTTGGGACCTACCCTACTGGAAAGACCTAGAGGTCCGCTCCTCAATCGACGTGATGCACGTGACGAAGAACCTTTGCGTGAACCTGCTAGGCTTCTTGGGCGTGTATGGGAAGACAAAAGATACACCTGAGGCACGAGAGGACCTGCAATGTTTGCACGAAAAAGATGGCATGCCTCTGAAGTAGTATAAAGGTCCTGCCAGCTACGCTCTTACGAAAGAAGAGAAAGAAATCTTCTTTGAATGCCTGCTCAGTATGAAGGTCACGACTGGCTTCTCGTCGAATATAAAGGGAATAATAAATATGCCAGAGAAAAAGTTTCAGAACCTAAAGTCTCATGACTGCCACGTGATTATGACGCAACTGCTTCCGGTTGCATTGAGGGGGCTTCTACCGGAAAACGTCTGATTAGCCATTGTGAAGCTATGTGCATTCCTCAATGCAATCTCTTAGAAGGTGATCGATCCAGAAATCGTACCAAGGCTAAGGAGTGATGTGGCGCAATGTTTTGTCAGTTTCGAGCTGGTGTTCCCACCATCCTTCTTCAATATCATGACGCACGTCCTAGTTCATCTAGTCGACGAGATTGTCATCCTGGGGCCCGTATTTCTACACAATATGTTCCCTTTGAGAGGTTCATGGGAGTCCTAAAGAAATATGTCCGTAACCGCGCTAGGCCAGAAGGAAGCATCTCCATGGGCCATCAAACAGAGGATGTTATCGGGTTTTGTGTTGACTTCATTCCTGGCCTTAACAAGATAGGTCTCCCTAAATCGCGGTATGAGGGGACACTGACTGGAAAAGGCACTCTTGGAAGAGACTCAATAATATGCAGGGACGGATATTCTTGGTCTCAAGCAAACTACACAGTTCTACAGAACTCTACCTTGGTGACCCCGTACGTCGATGAACACAAGAACAGTCTGCGCTCCAAACACCCGGAGCAGTGCGACGACTGGATTACATGTGAATACATCAGGACTTTTAGCAGTTGGTTGGAAACACGTCTCAGAGATGACAACACTGTTTGTGATGAGTTGTACTTGTTGTCCAGGGGATCATCTTTGACTGTATTGACTTACAAAGGATACGAGATAAATGGGAATACATTTTACACGATCGCCCAAGATCAAAAGAGCACCAACCAAAACTGTGGTGTCCGCTTTGATGCAGCAATCGAGAGCAGAAAGGACACATATTATGGTTACATAGTGGACATATGGGAACTTGACTACGGACCTGATTTTAAGGTCCCTTTGTTTAAGTGCAAATGGGTCAATCTGTTAGGCGGCGGGGTACAGGTAGACCCACAGTACGGAATGACAACAGTGGATCTGAAAAATCTTGGGTACACTGACGAACCGTTCGTCCTAGCCAATGATGTGGCACAAGTTATCTATGTGAAGGACATGTCTACCAAACCGAGAAAAAGAAAAGATAAGGAAGCGAATACATCATACGATGAGCCAAAGCACCACATAGTTCTTTCAGGAAAAAGGGACATCCTGGGAGTGGACGGCAAGACAGACATGTCTGAAGATTATGAAAAGTTTCATGAAATTCCTCCCTTCAATGTCAAGGCTGACCCAAGCATCCTGATAAACAATGAAGATTATCCATGGTTACGGCGCAATAAGCAAATGACACAAGCGAAGAAAAAGTGAAGACTTTCTCCCGCAATAAGCAAATGCTATGTGGGTGAAATTATGATACCATCCCAACTTTGATGTCTTATGGTTCGAAACTTTGATACTTCGAAAGTGATTGTCCATTTTGTACACAAAGTGCATCAAGTTTTTGTCGTAACCCTCTCTACTTTTTGGAACATGCTATGTGTGTGAAATGATGATACCATGCCAACTTTCAACCTTTTGAGAGTTCATTTTGAAATGCTTTCCAATTTCAGAGTCATTTAGCTCAAAGAATGAATTAATAGCAAACAGAATGAACTACAAAACTTTTATGAAAATAAAAACAATCAATTAAAATATTATGTTATGATCAACTAAAATAAAACTATAATATTCTTCAATAGCAAAAAGAATATATTTTTTGTGACCTAAAATCAAACTATAAGTATTTAATTGTAAGTATAAATAAAAAATAAATAGCAAAGAAGAAAAAAGATTCTATTTTTATAGTAAAGTTATTCATAAACTAGTGATTCACACAAATTTTTAAAAATTCAAATTTAAACTATTCAAAATTTAAAACTAATGGCACTAACAGAAAGTTTATAATTTTTGTGACCTAAAAGCAAAAAGAAATCACTAAAAAACTGTAAGTATTTAGTTTTAAGTAGAAATAAAAAAATAAAAAACCAAAAAATGTAGAAATAAAAAAGAAAAAACCAAAAAAATGCCACCTACTGGGCCTCCACGGCCTGAATACGACTAGAAACCCTACATGGGCCAGGATTCAGGCCCACAGAGGCCCAATAGGCCCACAGGCAGTAGCAACTTTAGGCCCGAAAGCCTGCATTAGAGAGGAGCTCAAATGCGGAGGCACAGCAGCGCTTATAAACCAGTGCCGGCGCCGTTCAGCTAGCGATGTGGGACTAAACTTTTGGGCGCTGGCAGCACAAGGGCATTGGTCCCGGTTGGTGGCACCAACCGGGACTAAAGGGGGCATTGGTCACGGTTCGTGGCACCAACCGTGACCATTGCACCCCTTTAGTCCCGGTTGGTGCCACCAACCGGGACCAAAGGCCGCCGCTTCCCGCCCTTTGGGCTGCCGAAAATTGGCCTTTGGTCCCGGTTGGTGGCACCAACCGGGACTAAAGGGTGCATTAGTCCTGGGTCGTAGCACCAACCGGGACCAATGCTTTTGGTATATAAGCTGGACTTGTGAAAATTTTACAACTTCACCATCAGTTCGTGCCCGACGCCCCAGCGCTGCTCCTTGTTGCCGTCGCCATCATCGCCCCTGCCTCCGATGCCGTCGCCGCGCCGCCCCTGCCCCCGACGCCGTCGCCGTGCCGCCCCTACCTCCGACGCCGTCGCCGCGCCGCCCCTGCCTCCGGTGCCGTCGTCGCGCCACCCCTGCTGCCGACCACGTTGTCGCCGCGCCGGCCCCTGCCCCGCGCCTTAGCCCCTTCCCGCGCCCGCCCCCGCCCGCCGACGCCGTCGCCATCATCGCCCCTGCCTCCCCCGCCGTCGCCATCGCCAGAGCCCCTGCTGTGAGCCGCCGCGCCCATCCGGCTCAAAGCATGTTTTTTATTAGATTAATTTCTTATTAGATTTATTACATTAATGTTTTTGTTCATATATGTATTTTTTTGTTCATTTGTGTATTAATGTTTTTGTTGCATATATTTAAATTTTTTCAATGTATATATGTATGTGGTAGCTATATATGCATGATGAGGGGGGTGGGGGTCGATATACCCCCTCCCCGATAATTTCAACATGAGCGGAGAGGTCGATATAGCCCCTCCCCGACAACATGAGAGAGGGACGAGGGGTCGAGAGAACTAAATAAGATGATGATGTTTATGATGTTTTTTTCCTGTTGATGATATGATGATGTTGATCATGTTTTTTCTGTTGATGATATGATGATGTTTTTTTTCTGTTGATGATATATATGATGATGTTTTTTTTCATATATGCATTTTTTCATATATATGATGATGTTAGTGGAGAGGAAAAAGTAAAATAAGGAAAAGGAAAATAAGTAGAGAAAGAAGGAGAAGAAGAAGGAGAAGACGAGGAGAGGAAGAAAAGGAAGAGGAGAAGAAGAAAGGAATAGAGGAGAAGAAGAGAAAATTAGAATATATATTCTATTTTCTCTTTTCTCCTCTATTCCTTTCTTATTCTCTTCTTTTTTTTCTTCTTTTTTTTCTTCGACACATGGGGGGGGGGGTCGAGAACGTCGGACATTCATGAGAGAGGCGAGGAAGAAGGGGAAGAAGAGGGAGAATAAGAGGAGAGGAAGAAGAGGAAGTATTCTCCTCTATTCTTTCTTTTCTTCTTTTTTCTTCTTCTTCTTCCTCTTTATTTTATTGGGAACGAGGGTCGTCGAGAGGTCGAGGAGCGGTAGAGGAGAAACCCTAAATAGAAAGTATCGTCGGTGTGAGATACATGTACCGTCGGTGTCGGACACTACACCCACATCCCACAAGTGGCGCGGGCTTCGACGCCCACGTCACTTGTGGGACGTGGATGTAGTGTCCGACACCGAAGGCCACATGTATCTCACACCCATGATACTTGCTAGCTATTTAGGGTTTCCTCTACCGAAAAGAAGAGGAGAAATAAATAAGAAGAAGAAAAAAGAAGAAAAAGAAGAGGAGAAGATGAAAGGAATAGTGGAGAAGAAGAGAAAATAGAATATATTCTATTTTCTCTTTTCTCCACTATTCCTTTCTTCTTCTCCTCTTTTTCTTCTTCTTCTTCTTCTTCTTCTTATTATTATTATTATTATTATTATTATTATTATTATTATTATTATTATTATTATTATTATTATTATTATTATTATTATTATTATTATTAGCCGGAAGTAGAGAGAGGTTTCCTAGTGTCAAAGTATTGAAGAAATCCATGCCTTCATCATTAGCCGGAAGTAACCAGGGCATGTTGGTACGAAGTTCTACAAAGTTGTTCTGGAATGGTGTCCCGGATAGAATAATCCGCCTTTTGGTACGAATTCAGCAAAGGCCTTCCAAATAGCGATATTCGGAAGGCTCTTGCTGAACTTTGTATCAAAAAGCGAATTATCCTATCTAGGACTCCGTTCCAGAACAACTTTGAAGAGCTTCGTACCATCATGCACATGTTACTTTCACCTAATGATGAAGACATGGTTTTGTTGAATCCCTTGACACTAGGCAACCTCCCGACCCCTCGGCGATCCTATCGAACATGAGAGGAAGAAGAGGATAAAAAAAGAAGAGGAAGAAGAAAAAAAGAGGAGAAGAAAGAATAGAGGAGATCTTCTCCTCTATTCTTTCTTCTCCTCTTATTTTTCTTCTTCTTCCTCTTTTTTTTATCGGGAACGAGGGTCGTCGAGGGACATAGATGTAGTGTCATCGTTGTCGATATATACTCCTCCCGATAGCTTACTATGATTAGGTAGCTAGTTCTACGTTTGGCACTAATATATCCATCTGTCATGTTTGAATAATAATTGCCATGTTGTAAATATTTGTAGAAACTATGGACACCGCCCTAGACGAAGCAACAAAAGAAGCGTTGTTGAGGGACATAATCGCAGAAGGAAGTGATGCCATCTCGTTGTTTCTCAACGAAACCGATGGTCTGGAAGGAGAGGGTGAACAAGCTGGCTACGGTGACCTAATGCCGGTGCAAGAAGAAGAACATGAGGACGGCTCCGGTGACCCAATGCCGGTGCAAGAAGGAGACCGTGATGACGGCTCCGGTGACCGAACCGAGTCCGGCCAGGTATATATATTAGTTAAGCCTATGCTGACTAGCTGATTGATGCATTCATTGTTTTGGTATGTACACATATTAATTAAGTCTTTGTTCTTTTTTCTAGCCCTCCGAATCGAGCACAACTTCAGTAAAGAGACGAGGCCCGAAGAAAAAGTTGAGCTCGGATGAAAAGTTTGAGATCATAGCAATCGCGCCCGACGGCCAACCTATTGAACCCCTCCGGACAAAGAGCGCATTTGTTGCTCAGTGCGGGGTTCTGGTTAGGGACAAGATCCCGATAAGCATCCAGCAATGGTTTAAGCCGGCTACAGAAGACCCTGAGGTGTCTTATGTCAATGATATGCAGAAAAATGATCTTTGGACTGAGCTGAAGTCAAATTTCACCCTACCGCCTGAGGATAATCCAGAGAACCCAGTTAAAGAGAAATTAATCAAGTCTTTTGCTCTGAAGAGGATGGCAGAACTATTCAGGAGGTGGAAGAAAGAGCTGAATAAGTTTGTCGAAAATAATGAGACACCAGAATTCAAGGGCAGATATGAGAAGATCAGAGATCACTGGCCCGCATTTGTGGCCCACAAGACATCAGAAAAGAGTAAGAAGATGTCGGCGACAAACAAGCAAAATGCTGCGAAGAAGAAGCTTCACCATCGCACGGGGTCAGGTGGCTACCTCGTAGCCCGGCCTAAGTGGTCCAAGACTGAGAATGATCTGGTTCATAAAGGGATCGAACTAGAGACAATTAACTGGCCAGACCGTTGCCGGACTTGGTTCTTCGGGGCTGGCGGAACACTGGACCCTGTAACAGGGAAGTGCATTTGGACGAACGATCAAATGGACATACCAGTCAGTAAGCTTAAGCAGTATATCGAAGCAGCGCAGGAAGGGACGTTCTTTCCAGACAGAGAGAACGACGAGCTCACAATGGCCCTCGGGAATCCTGAGCACCCTGGACGGACACGAGGCACGCCAGGCTCCATTCCGTGGAAGGTTGGGTTTCCGGACGCAGGCGGTTACAAATCCCATGAGAGGAGGAAAAAAGTGCAGCAGACCCAAATACAGGCGCTGCAAGCAAGGGTAGACGCGATAGAGGAACGAGAAGCAAATCGCAGCAAACGTACTGCCGAAGCCTCCCCCGAAGCTACCCCGCCATCTCAGCGCAGAAGCAGCGTGGCTTCCACCGAGCTGCTTCAGCTGGAGCCTGCCTTGACGGCTCCTGCCAGCTATCCCGTGGATGCTATAACGGAGTCTCAAAATTGCCACCTTATGACGCAATGGATGAATTTGAAGGTCAAGGCGGCTGTTGGCTCTGTTTATCCTACTGAACCCGGCGCAACTTTTCACTGCCGGCCGATTCCAGAAGGATATGCTAGGGTGATGGTGGATGAGATAACGGAGGGATTTGAGGACCTCCAGCTTGACCACCCTACCGGTGAAGGGGAGACTCGGCTGGGGTCTGCTCTGAAGACTCCATGCCTATGGCGGAAGGAGCTCATCAACCTTCCGAACTGGACGCCACCGCCTCCTCCTCCTCCTCCGGCGAGTCAGGGCACTCCGCCTCCACCGCCTCCTCCTCCGGCGAGTGACGATCAGGGCCCTCGGCCGGCTCCTTCTCCGGCGCGTGGCGGCACTCCGCCTCCTTCTCCGCCTGCGCCGACGCGCCCGAGCAGCCAGCCTCCTCCTTCTCCGCCTCGTCAGCAAGGGCGAAAGAGACCTGCCGCCGCTCCAGCTGCTCCGGCGCGTCGTAGTCCTTCTCCTCCGCTGCTTAAGCAAGTAAAGAAGACAACCGCTCCGTCTGCTCGGTCGGCGTCTAGCAGTACAACCAGAGGCGGGAGGACATACAGATTCGGTCCTTCTCTGAAGACTCCAGAGAAGTTACCATATGAGAGGACCCTGGAGGAGAACGCCGAGATCGCGCGAGAAGAAGTGAGGAACTTCTTTGAAGGGGTGAAAGCAAAGAAACATCCACCTCCGGAGGAGAAGGTAGATCGGGTGAAAGTGAAGCGCACTCTGGCTGCCCTGACAAAACCACCGAAGTCTGATCCGCCGAAAGGAAACTATGACCGCATTATTGGAAAGGAATTTGCCGAAGCGGAGCGGTCGGGAAGTACTGTCAGTGATCAAAGGCTGAAAGAACGACGAGCTGGGAAACAAATTGCCCAGCTCGGCGAACAAGCGAAGCAATCGTGCCCCCCGCTCAAGGTGCCTAGCCACAACGTCGATAATGATCCGAGGATGGTGCCCGGTTATAGCAATCTTGCAGATTACCTGCCCGACGAAGTACATTATGAACCCATGGAGGTGCAGATACAAAGATACGAGTACGGGAAGCCTCTCGTCAAAGATGAAAGATCTCTATCAACGATGATGCGAAGATTGCATGATTGGTACTTGAAAATCTGCAGAGACTCTGGGGGGAGGAGTACTTTGTATGTGAAAGTTAAAAAGGAGCATGACCTCGTTGGAATTGATCTGTTGCCTGTTCCATTTGAGGAGTTCTATCAGTTTTTCAATCAATTGGCCCTCGATAAAACAACGGTCGCCTGCTACTGTCTGTAAGTAGTACTACTTCTGTCATTAAGTTTCTCTATATAGCTTAGCTCTTTCATTGCATGTATTTATAATCATCCTCACTATATTATGCAGATTGAAGATCGCCGAATTGAAGAAAAGACAAGTCGGTGATATTGGGTTCATTAACACATATCTCATAGATGCAACTCAGGTTAAACTTCATGCCGCAGCTACCGAGGCCAGCTTGCTACGATCGTTCGTAATAAATCAAAACAAAGATATAATACTCTTTCCTTACAACTTCAGGTGAGTGTTACTGTCTTGTGCGTATTCGGTTTCCCTTATATATTAGTCAAGGTTATAGTAATGTAATTCATGAGTTATGCATGTGTGTGCAGTTTCCACTATATTCTCCTAGAGATTAAGCTTGAGCAGGGAGTAGTAACCGTCTTGGACTCTAAACGAAAAGATCCCAAGGAGTATGCGGACATGACTGAAATCCTCAAGAAGTAAGTTAAATCGATCATTATCCACCATATCAGCAACTTTGTTCATTTCCTGATATCAAGTAATTGTTTTCTTTGTCCGGCAGGGTTTGGAGAAAATTCACCAAAACAGTTCCGGGACTGCCGAAGGAGCTGGAATTTAGACACCCGAAAGTAAGTACTATAGTAGCATGTTCCGCGCATCTCCTAGTGATTCAAGCGCTAGTTTCATCAATACCATTTAGCATTCTTGCTTATCAGTTTGATTGACCTCTATTTCTTGTAAAGTGGTTGTGGCAGGAACAAGGGAATGATTTCTGTGGATACTACATCTGCGAGTCCATCCGCCACACGACCTGTGAGCGGGGCGGGTACTCTAACGAACAATATGAAGTACGTAAATAACAACATTCACAATTTTATTTTATTACCATCATTTGTGTTGAGTTTCATTCATTTATATATATATATGTATTGACCCCCTTCTTCAAATTAGATGTTTCGGAAGCGGGATGAACTCCTAGCACCAGCTCGCATGCGAGCAATTCAAGAGGAATTGGCGGCATTCTTTCTTGACCACGTGATCCCTGAAGACGGAGAATTCTATGTGGACCCTGAGTCCGTATGATTATATTTGTAAGAGATAATTATTGTATATATGTAGCCGGTAGTGTCAGATAGATATACGAGAACTTGTTGTTCGACCAATCTCTCGGAGAAGGAGAGGTGGTCGATATCACTTCTCTCTGTATATATGCATATATGTTCATGACGATCTTCTGTTTCCTTCGTTTGCTTACTAGCTAGCTAGCGTGTCTAGTCCTCTCTATATACGTATGTATAGTACGTAGCATCGACCAAGCACGGACATAACAGAGGACACTTCTCTATTAATTATAACTAGCTAACACAATATATGAAACACCTAAATTAACCCCCCAAAACCCCCAACCCCCCCCCTTTCAAAAAAAACAAAAACCCCAGCCACAGAAGTGCTGACGCGTGGATGCCTATTGGTCCCGGTTGGTGCCACCAACCGGGACCAAAGGGTCTCCACGTGGGCCGTGCGTAGAGCCCAGTCAGGAGACCCTTTGGTCCCGGTTGGTGGCACCAACCGGGACCAAAGGGTCTCCTGACTGGGCTCTACGCACTGCCCATGTGGAGGGCCTTTAGTCCCGGTTCTGGATTGAACCGGGACTAAAGGGGGGAGGTATTAGTACCGACACTTTAGTCCCGGTTCCGGAACCGGCACTAAAGGCCCTTACGAACCGGGACTATAGGCCCTTTTTCTACCAGTGTCAGTTTCAGGCTTAGGTCCAGTTTTGGGTTTCTTCTCTTGAGTAGCAACTTGCTTGCTATTCTTTTTGAAGTTCCCCTTCTTCTTCCATTTGCCCTTTTTCTTGAAACTAGTGGTCTTGTTGACCATCAACACTTGATGCTCCTTCTTGATTTCTACCTCCGCAGCTTTCAGCATTGCGAAGAGCTCGGGAATAGTCTTATTCATCCCTTGCATATTGTAGTTCATCATGAAGCTCTTGTAGCTTGGTGGCAGTGATTGGAGAATTCTGTCAATGACGCAATCATCTGGAAGATTAACTCCCAATTGAATCAAATGATTATTATACCCAAACATTTTGAGTATATGCTCACTGACAGAATTGTTCTCCTCCATCTTGCAGCTATAGAACTTATTGGAGACTTCATATCTCTCAATCCAGGCATTTGCTTGAAATATTAACTTCAACTCCTGGAACATGTCATATGCTCCATGATGTTCAAAACGTCGTTGAAGTCCCGATTCTAAGCCATAAAGCATGGCACACTGAACTATCGAGTAGTAATCAGCTTTGCTCTGCTAGACATTCATAACATCTGGTGTTGCTCTAGCAGCAGGCCTGGCATCCAGCGGTGCTTCCAGGACGTAATTCTTCTGTGCAGCAATGAGGATAATCCTCAAGTTACAGACCCAGTCCGTGTAATTGCTACCATCATCTTTCAACTTTGCTTTCTCAAGGAACGCATTAAAATTCAATGGAACAACAGCACGGGCCATCTATCTACAATCAAACATAAACAAGCAAGATACTATCAGGTACTAAGTTCATGATAATTTTAGGTTCAATTAATCATATTACTTAAGAACTCCCACTTAGATAGACATCCCTCTAATCCTCTAAGTGATTGCGTGATCCAAATCAACTAAACCATGTCCGATCATCACGTGAGATGGAGTAGTTTCATTGGTGAACATCACTATGTTGATCATATCTACTATATGATTCACGCTCGACCTTTCGGTCTCCGTGTTCCGAGGCCATATCTGTATATGCTTGGCTCGTCAAGTATAACCTGAGTATTCCGCATGTGCAACTGTTTTGCACCTGTTGTATTTGAACGTAGAGCCTATCACACCCGATCATCACGTGGTGTCTCAGCACGAAGAACTTTCGCAACGGTGCATACTCAGGGAGAACACTTCTTGATAATTAGTGAGAGATCATCTTATAATGCTACCGTCAATCAAAGCAAGATAAGATGCATAAAAGATAAGCATCATATGTAATCAAATATAAGTGATATGATATGGCCATCATCATCTTGTGCTTGTGATCTCCATCTTCGAAGCACCGTCGTGATCACCATCGTCACCTACGCGACACCTTGATCTCCATCGTAGCATCGTTGTCGTTTCGCCAATATTATGCTTCCACGACTATCGCTACCGCTTAGTGATAAAGTAAAGCATTACAGCGCGATTGCATTGCATACAATAAAGCGACAACCATATGGCTCCTGCCAGTTGCCGATAACTCGGTTACAAAACATGATCATCTCATACAATAAAATTTAGCATCATGTCTTGACCATATCACATCACAACATGCCCTGCAAAAACAAGTTAGACGTCCTCTACTTTGTTGTTGCAAGTTTTACATGGCTGCTACGGGCTTAAGCAAGAACCAATCTTACCTACGCATCAAAACCACAACGATAGTTTGTCAAGTTGGTGCTGTTTTAACCTTCGCAAGGACCGGGCGTAGCCACACTTGGTTCAACTAAAGTTGGAGAAACTGTCACCCGCAAGCCACCTATGTGCAAAGCACGTCGGGAGAACCAGTCTCGCGTAAGCGTACGCGTAATGTCGGTCCGGGCCGCTTCGTCCAACAATACCGCCGAACCAAAGTATGACATGCTGGTAAGCAGTATGACTTATATAGCCCACAACTCACTTGTGTTCTACTCGTGCATATAACATCAACACATAAAACCTAGGCTCGGATGCCACTGTTGGGGAACGTAGTAATTTCAAAAAAATTCCTACGCACACGCAAGATCATGGTGATGCATAGCAACGAGAGGGGAGAGTGTGATCTACGTACCCTTGTAGACCGACAGCGGAAGCGTTAGCACAACGCGGTTGATGTAGTCGTACATCTTCACGGCCCGACCGATCAAGCACTGAAACTACGGCACCTCTGAGTTTTAGCACACGTTCAGCTCGATGACGATCCCCGAACTCCGATCCAGCAAAGTGTCGGGGAAGAGTTCCGTCAGCACGACGGCGTGGTGACGATCTTGATGTACTACTGTCGCAGGGCTTCACCTAAGCACCCCTACAATATTATCGAGGATTATGGTGGAAGGGGGCACCGCACACGGCTAAGAATATGATCACATGGATCAACTTGTGTCTCTAGGGGTGCCCCCTGCCTCCGTATATAAAGGTTCAAGGGGGAGGTGCGGCCGGCCAGGAGGAGGGCGCACCAGGAGGAGTCCTACTCCCACCGGGAGTAGGATTCCCCCCTTTCCTAGTTGGAATAGGATTCGGGAAGGGGGAAAGAGGAGAG